>NC_134096.1:105628279-105823279 GCF_000715075.1 Nicotiana tabacum
ACTTAATGAACTTATGAACTTTCAACTTCTACAACTCGCGCCGAAACATATCAAATCAACCCATAATGACGTCAAATTTTGCGTGCAAGTATCAAATGACATAACGGAGCTAATCCAACTTTCGGAATCACAATCTGAGCCCTATATCAACAAAGTCAACTCCCGGTCAAACCTCTTAACCTTCCAATACTTCAACTTTCCAATTTTTGCCAAAATACTTTAAATTATCCTACGGCCCTCTAAATCCAAATTCGGATACACGCCTAAGTCCAAAATAACCATACGAAACTATTGGAATCATCAAAATGCCATTTCGGATTCGTCCACACAAAAGTCAAACTCCGGTCAACTCTTATAATTTAAACTTCTAAAACAAGAATCCTTCTTCCAGATTGATCCTATATCATCCGAAATTCGAACTCGACCACACAAGCTAGTCATAATACATAATACGAAACTGTTCGAGACCTTAAGCCGCCAAATAAAATGCTAATTATTAAAATGACTGGTCGGGTCGTTACATTTAATTAATTATAATAACTAAAAACATACGTTTTGTAATTATTAACAACTAAATTAATACTAATATTTAGTTTAATTAATTATAACAACTAAAAATATACGTCTTGTAAGAACATTATGGAATGCATGTTTGATAAATAAATTACTCCTTAATATTTATATCGCTCCCTGAAGCTGGTCAAATAAATCATCAATACGCGACAGTAGATATTTATTCTTGATTATAACTTTGTTCAACTGCCTATAATCAATGTACATCCGCATAGTACCATCTTTTTTTTCACAAACAGATCGGTGCACCCCAAGGTGACACACTAGGCCTAATAAACCCCTTTTCAAGGAGTTCCTGAAGTTGCTCTTTCAATTCTTTTAACTCAGTCTGTGCCATACGACACGGGAGAATATAAATAGGCTGAGTGCCCTGCACCAAGTCAATACCGAAATCAATATCCCTGTTAGGTGGCATACGCGGCAGGTCTATAGGAAATACATCCGAAAAGTCTCGCACGACCAGTACTGAATCAATAATAGGAGTATCTGCATCAACATCTCTCACAAAGACCAAATATGACAGACATCCCTTTTCAACCATACGTTGGGCCTTCAAATAAGAAATTACCATGCTAGGAACAAAATCTAGAGAACCTCTCCATTCAACCTTTGGCAACCCCAGCATCGTCAACATCACGATTTTTGCGTGACGGTCCAGAATAACATGACATGGAGAAAACTAATCCATACCCAGGATTACATCGAAATCAACCATACCGAGTAATAAGAGATCAACTCTAGTCTCCAGTTCCCTAATAGTTACCACACACAACCTATACACACGATCCACAGTAATAATATCGTCCACCGGTGTAGATACACAAACAGGTGAAACTAAGGACTCACAGGGCATATCCAGATAATGAGCAAAATATGATGATACATATGAATAAGTGGAACGAGGGTCAAATAATATAGAAACCTCCATGTGGTACACTGAAACAATACATGTGATCACTGCGTTTGAGGCAACATCATCTGGCCTGGCAGGAAAAGCATAGAATCGAGCCTGCCCGCCACCTGATCGGCCTCCCCCTCTTGGGCGAACCCTAGTTGCCTGACCCCTACCCCGAGCTGGCTAGGCGGGTGGTGTAACTGCTGGTGCTGGTGTCGTTGGTCGAGAACTCTACTGTGGAGCCCCACTCAACAACCTAGGATAATCTCTCTTGAAATGACCCAATTCTCCGTATTCGAAACAACCCCTTATCTGACGGAATTGTTGCTCCTGATAACCAGAAGAATTACTCGTAGAAGCCTGAACAGACGAGGCATGATGAGAACTCTGTACTGGTAGTGCACTAAATAAAGACTGTACTGAGTGAGCATTGTAAGAACTGTGGCTAGCTGATGCACCACGATGAGCTGGACGACCCGCCTGAGCGTGTCTGTAAGAACGGCCCCTACCACGGTAAAATTGACCCCCTGAAAGAACACCGTTAAAATCACCGGAACCACAAGGCCTCTTAGCCTCCCTCTCAACCCGTTTCTGGATATGAACCATCTCAATCTGACGAGCAATGTCGACAACCTCGTCGAAAGTAGCACCAGATACTCTCTAGTCATGAGTAATCACATCTGAAAAGTGAGGCCATCTATGAATCTCCTGATCCTTTCCCTGTATGTGGGAATCAACTAGATAGCATGACGAGCCAATTCTGAAAACCTTATCTCATACTGTGTCACAGACATATCGCCCTGACGAAGCTGCTCGAACTACCTACGCAGCTCCTCTCTGTGGGACTGAGGCACGAACTTCTCCAAGAATAGACCGGAGAATTGCTGCTAGGTAAGGGGTGCTGCACCGACCGGCCTACACCTCTCGTAAGACTCCCACCATTTGAAGGCAGCCCCAGAAAATTGAAAAGTAGTGAATGAGACCCCACTGGTCTCTAGAATACCCGATGTCCGAAGCATCCGCTGACACTTATCCAGAAAACCCTGGGCATCCTCTGACTCAGCACCTCTAAATGGTGGAGGTCGAAGCCTCTCAAATCTCTCAAGTCTCCTCTGCTCATCATCTGCCATAGCAGGAACTACCGAGGCCTGAGCGGCTGCAACCGGCTGGGCTGGTAGTGCCCCCGGTATCTGAAGTCCATGTACTACCTGGTCTAGAGTATGGGCTACAGGGGTATGAGTACCTCCCCTGGCCTGAGAAGTGGCAGGTGCGGCCTGAGTCGAAACCACCTGAGCAAGATCAGTGCAAGCTGCCAATATCTGGGCCAAAGTCTCCTGAAGGTCTGGAATCTCAATGGGCACAGCTGGTGCCTGAGATGATCCTGTCGGCTCAACTATATCTGGAATCTGCTCCTGATCTGGAGCAACTGGTGGTACTACAGATGCTAGTCCAACTGTGGTACGAGCTACACCTCGACCTCTACCTCGACCCCGGTCTCTACCATAACCCCGGCCTCTCGCGGCCCTAACTGGTGGCACTGGTGCATGACCATTCGATCGAGTAGTACGTGTCCTCACCATCTGTGAGAGAATAGAATAGCAAAAATTTAGTTTTCAGAATCAACAAATTCGCACGACAGAATACAAGAAAGTGATTTTTTCCTAAGGGTTCTACAGCCTCTCGGAGATAAGTAGAGACATCTTCGTACCGATCCACAAGACTCTACTAAACCTGCTCATGACTTGTGAGACCTGTGTAACCTAGGGCTCTGATACCAAATTGTCACAACCCAAAATCCCAACTTATTGTGATGGCGCCTATCTCAATACTAGGCAAGCCGATAATCTCGACAAACCATAATTTCTCTTAAGTTTGAAAATATAATAATTTAATACAATATAAAATCTCACAAATACTGACATGAACACTCCCCAAAACCTGGTGTCACTGAGTACATGGGCATCTAATATGAATACAAGTCTGAAAAATGCGGTCTATAATAGTCTTAGACCAAATATAGTAAATAAGGAGATAGAGAAGGAGAGACAAGGTATGCGGAACACGACAGCTACCTCAAAATCTCATGAAAATCAACTGCGCAAAATGATCAATACCCGCCATATCCGGAAATACCTGGATCTGCATACGAAGTGCAAGGTGTAGTGTGAGTACAACCAACTCAACAAGTAACAATAATAACTAAGAAAGTGAAGATAATGACGAGCTACACAGTTATAGTTCACTTTCAGTAGTTCCAGCAAAGAATAGACATGCTTTCAAATCCGATAGTTTAAGTCAAATCAGTTTTTATACAGTTCAAGTTCATGTAATACGGATATAAAATCTTTCAGAGATTTTACAACAATGACAAATAGAAACCAAGTGCGACAACAAATGCAAAGCAAGTACAGCCTCTCAGGCAACAATCACTCAACTAATCACAACAACTCAACCACTCAGCTCTCAGCCCTCAGCACTCACACTCAATGGGTACCCGCACTCACTAGGGGTGTACAGACTCCGGAGGGGCTCCTACAAGTCAAGCGCCATAATCTGCACAGACAACTTACGTGCTATAATATATTGCACAGATAACTCACGTGCCATAATATCCTTACCTCACCGACAGGCCCTCGGCCTTACTCAGTCCTCAACCTTTAGTCTCTCGAGCTCTCAAAAATCATAAAGATCAGCCCAAACAAAGATAACATAATGCATCAACAAATATCAAGAAAGACTGAGGTATGATACGCAAGTAAAATCATGACTGAGCACAAAATAGCAATTAGAAAATAATTCAACAAGTACGTGACCTCTGTGGGTCCCAACAGTACTATCACATAGCCTAAGCATGGTTTCTAACATGATTTACAGTCAAATTTCTTCACCACATAGAGAGCATATAGCTAAAAATAAATTATTCAACTTTACAGATTAATGGGACGGACCAAGTCACAATCCCCTCGGTGCACGCCCACACGTCCGTCACCTAGCATGTGCGTCACCTCCAAAATAATCACATGACACAAAATTCGAGGGTTTATACCCTCAGGACCAGATTTATAACTGTTACTTATATCAGAGCGTGAAATTCTTCACTCTGCTATGCCTTTGCCTCGCAAATCGGCCTCCGAATGCCTCGAATCTAATCACAAATAATTCGTTTCAGTCAACAAAGTTTATTGGAATTAATTCCATATGAAAAATATAATTTTTCATAAAAATTTGAATTTTAGCTCAAAAATCGCCCGTGGAGCCCATGTCCCGAAACCCGACAAAAGTTATAAAATCCGAAAGCCCATTCAATCACGAGTCTATCCATACTAATTTTACCAAAATCCAACCTCAACTCGACCCTCAAATCTACAAATCTTATTTTCAAATTGCTAAGTTCCAATCTCCGATTTACACATCAAAATCACGTAATCTAGTCGGATTATTCGATGATAATTTAATATTATGGAGTAGAAATGATCATAAGTCACTTACCTCAAGTTTTTCTTGAAAATATATCAAAAATCGCCTCTCATCAAGCTCCAATTTGTCAAAAATGTTGAATGGCACAAAATCTCTGTTTTTATAATTCTGCCCAGACATCCTCGGTTCTGCCTCAATCTTGGCCTTCGATTGAGGTCCTCGTCCTTGCCTTCGATCGTGTCCCTCGACCCTGGGCTCGATCGTGGCTTGATTCCGGGCTCGATTTCTGGGCTCATGGCAGAAGAAATTTCCAGCATAAGGAAATTGTAGCAGTTGTTGTAGTTCAATTTTTGATCCGTTAACCATCCGAAACTCACCCGAGGCCCTTGGGACCTCAACCAAATATACCAACAAGTCCTAAAATATCATACGAACTTAGTCGAATCCTCAAATCACCTCAAACAATGCTAAAACCATGAATTACACCCCAATTTAAGTCTATTGAACTTTGAAATTTCTAATTTCTACAAACGACTCCGGAACCTATCAAATCACGTCCGATTTACCTCAAATTTTGCGCACACGTCATAAATGACATAACGGAGGTATTCTAATTTTCAGAATTAGATTCCGACTCTGATATCAAAAAGTTACCCCCCGGTCAAACTTTCCGAAGATTCAACTTCCGGCATTTCAAGCATAATTTCACTACGAACCTCCAAAAATTTTTCGGACACGCTCCTAAATCCAAAATCACCATACGGAGCTATTGGAATCATCAAAATTCAAATCCGAGGTCGTTTATATATAGGTCCATATCCGGTCCATTTTTCTAACTTAAATTTTCAATTATGAGACTAAGTGTCTCATTTCACTCTGAATTTCTTCCGGACCCGAACCTACTAACCCGATAAGTCATAAAATAATTATAAAATATAAATTGAGCAGTAAATGGAGGAACAAAGTTATAATACTCAAAATGATCGGCCGGGTCGTTACACGAGGCTCGGGTGGTTTGGACATGTGATGAGGAGGAGCACAGATGCCCCGGTGAGTAGGTGTGAGAGGTTGGAATTGGAAGGCCTACTGAGAGGTAGAGGTAGGCCGGAGAAGAAGTGGGGAGAGGTGATTAGGCAAGGCATGACGCAACTTCAGCTGACCGAGGACATGATCCTTGATAGGAGATGTGGAGGTTGATGATTAGGATAGTAGGGTAGGTGGTCTAGATTGTTCATACGGGTAGTATTGGCATGCCTTCCCACATTCTGTTTGTAGTAGATTTTTATGACTAACCGTTGTTTTCTTTCATTGTTGGTCATCTTACGATTTTGTTGTTCTCATCTTGCTTTTATATGACTTTTTGGTGCTGTCCCTTCTTATCTATATTTTCATTAATGTGGTGCTTATGCTTTCCTGAGTCGAGAGTCTATTGGAAACAAACTCTCTATCCTCACAAGGTAGAGGTAAGGTCTGCGTACACACTACCCTCCCAAAACTACACGGTATGGGATAATACTGAGTATGTTGTTGTTGTTGAAAATTTATTCCGGAAAAAAAAGAATAAAATTCATGGCCAGACGGCTGCTAGGATTCTTTAGGAAAGTATAAACAAATTCATGATGATATTGATATAGCAAGAAAATAGAACTATTTCCCGAGAGATATGGAGTAATTGACAACTCAATTTACAGAATCCAGTAAATATAGAATGAAGTCAGTGACTTTTTATTTTTATTTTTATTTAAGTCAGTCACATTTTTAGGGCCAGAACTCGATATTAATTTTTTTCAATGAATATCACTTCAAACCTATGCGCTGGGTAAGGAAGAGAAAATAAATAAGAAATGCAAGTAAAATGAAGAATGGGTAATGGTTCACAACATTTGCCATTTAAACGTGTGTGTGTGTGTGGGTTTCTTGTAGAACTATAAAGTGAGGCAAATAGTACTCTCGCTTTCCTGTTTCCCAAAAAAAGAAAAAATGGAAAAGAATTCACGTGCTTATTCTGCTTTGTCTGGAATGAGCATGTTCCTCACTTATTTGGTTAAATTCCAAGAAGAAAAGAGAAAAGATAATAAAATGGTTGTAATGTGGTTCTTCTGGTCCACTAATTTTGTTATTTATCTCTTCCTCCTATTCATATTATATGCATTTTTCCTACTCACGTCCCTAGTTTGAAGGCTTTGATTTTGAACAACTTCAAAGACTCAATCAATAATGTGATTAAAATTAGCCATAGGGCATATTCTACAGTAATTTTCTTGTCAATGTTCTAGAAGTGGTACTACAGTAAAATAATTTAAGACAATAAATAACTATTTCTCTCATTTTAATTTATGTAACATTGTTTGATTCGTCACCGAGTTAAATTTTTATTTATTTTTAAATATGTGATCTTTAAAACTTAAAGGGTAAAATATTTGTGGGATCAATAACGTATACGAGCAGGGGCAGAGCTAGCCCTTCAAATCCGGGTTCGGCTGAACCCAGTAACTTTTGTCAAAACTCTGTATTTATCGTAAAAAGTCATTGAATTATGTCAAATTGTCAATTTAGAACCCAGTAAATTAAAATAATTTAAATATTGAACCCTTAAGTTTTAAATTCTGCCTCCGTCTCTGTACATGAGACTATAAAAATTTCTTACTAAGGGTAAATGAGTAAAATATAAAGTTTAAAGCTAAATTTATTTTCAAATATAAAAAAACGCCAATCGCTTTAGATCAAACTGATAAATAAAATATATTACAAAAATTAAAACGGATATAGCAGTGTAAAAGGAATTAAATAATAGTAATCTAATAACGACATATAGTCCCCATTTTGTCACATCTTATTTGCTCGTTTCCAAGAAACAAAGTTTATATTTAAATGAAGAAAAAAAATCAAAGAATATACTTGTGGTTCCGAGTCCACGTGTCAATATCTAAGTGGCCAACCATTCTCACAGCTAACCAAACAATTTCCACCGTTAGATATTCAGGTACAACCTAAGTAAAATATACCGTACTACACCAAAAGAACTCTCGTCTGGCTGAAATTTGCAGGACTCTTCCAAGTGGTTATATCACAGGTCCAGAATCTCAAAGAGCATTATAGTACACTGGTCACTCGATTTTTTCGATATTTTAATAAGTGTTAAAAGACCCCATCAAATCAAACACATATATTATAATTGCAGCACAGATTTAGAGAGAAAAAGAGAAATAGATAGTGTGTAGACGAAGGAGAAGAGAGATCACATCACATGTGGTGAAGAGTAATTGTACAAAGAACATTCTTTTGTTTTTGGGGTCAGCCATGGATGTTCCATTGCCACTGCAAAGACCATTGAGTTACAGCAATAGTGTCTCCACTGAAAGAACCCACCTCAACATCAAACCTTTTCTTGGTTTTGTCCCTCATGGAACCACATGTCTATCCGTACAAGTAACTTTCTCTTCTCACTTTGTATATCATGTGTGTGTGTGTGTGTGTCTGTTTGTGTGTGTGTTCAGTACAATTTCTCCTCACTGAATATATTTTGTGTGTGTGTGTGTGTGTCCATTTGCACTAACTTGGGGATACATATATAGTTGTTACTTTTGCTGTTTCTTAGAATTTGAGTACACCCATGTATTCATACGTTCCTATTTCAATATCAATACTTTCATATATGGAGTTATTTGAGCTCAAAATTGAATCTTGATTGGGATTTTTCTTGGGTCTTGGAGTTGGGCACTTTGTGGTTACTTATCATGATCAGTATTTGCATAATTGTTGGTTCTTGGTGTATGTTAGTGTTGCTGGTTCCAGTTGATTGATAGTTATTGTTCTTGAGAGTTAGATGTGATGGTGGTATGCTCTAATTTATGGTTTCCACTCATAAAACAATTTCAATGGGAGAATTTTTGTTGTTAATTCTCTTATATCTGTTACAATTCATGCAGTCTTCTTCATGGAGGAACGATGGAATGGTTGCTGGAGTTTCATATCCATTTTGTGCAAGTGCGTTAGTTGCTATGGTTATTTAGTTGTAAATATTAGTTATTCTTTGATGCTACCTATTGCTCAAACTAATTGTAAAGATTGTATGCTGTAGATTTCTCCAGAAGAAGACAGAGAAAAATTTCAACTCCTAGGAGTCAAGGCTCTTCACCAAAGGGGTTTGTGCCAAGGACGCCTTCAGGGACAAGCACACAAAGAAGGGATCAGAAGAGCAATGGTGATAAAGAAAGTCAAAGTACTTCATCATCCAAAGAATCTGAAATTTCCAACCCCAAAACGATGGAAGCAAAAGTTGAAACTAGTGATGATGGCACTAAACAAGTGGGAAAGGACCGCAAGTTTCAGGAGGAGGAAGATGAATTCAATGGTGCCACTAAATCAGTAAGTCTGTCACCTGTTCGTGGATCAACTCAATTCGTCGAAAGTGGAGAAACTGGCGATGATGACGAGGGTGCTGTAGATTTAAATAAATCAAATAGAACGGAAGAGAGTGATTTTCAAATTGGTTCTGTAAGAAGAGAACAAAGTGAAGGTGATTACTCCGAAAATACTAATGCCAGTAGCAAGGGCAGCCACGCTTTGGGTACACCACTTTCTGAGATATTGCAGCTGGATACTTATGGAGGTTATAAAGTTGATGAGTTGGATGAGCCACAAAAACTGAAAGAAAATGATGCTGGGGATGTTGAAGACGAGAGACCCTTAGCAAGAGAGCTGTTGGAAATGACTAAGCCTAGTGATGTGGAATTTACTGAAAGCAATGAGATCGCTGACGTAGACAGTAGTAGTTTCTTAAAAGCAGATTCAGTTGAAGAGGATGAGCCATCAGCAGTAGGAACATTAGAGACTGAAGATATTTCTCTTAAATTAAGATTGGAGATGGAAGCAAATCTACGTAGGCAGGCTATAGAAAGGCTTGCCGAGGAAAATTTGTTGCAAGGAATCAGATTATTTTGTTTCCCAGAGGTTGTAAAACCCGATGAAGATGTCGAGATATTCCTTAACCGGAGTCTTTCCACTTTGAATAATGAGCATGATCTCTTGATTATGGGAGCTTTTAATGACTGGCGCTGGAGATCTTTTACTACAACACTAACTGAGACTCGTCTCAATGGAGATTGGTGGTCTTGCAAGATCCACGTCCCCAAGGAAGCATACAAGATTGATTTTGTGTTTTTTAATGGAAAAGATGTCTACGACAACAATGATAATAATGATTTCAGTATAACTGTGGAAGGTGGTATGCAAATTCTTGATTTTGAAAATTTCTTGCTCGAGGAGAAACGGAGAGAACAGGAGAAACTTGCTAAAGAACAAGCTGAAAGAGAAAGACTAGCAGAAGAACAAAGGCGAATAGAAGCAGAGAAAGCTGCACTTGAAGTTGATAGATCACAGGCAAAGGAAGAGGTTGCAAAGAAAAGGGAAGTATTGCAAGCACTGATGGCAAAAGCCTCGAAGACTCGTGATATCACCTGGTATATAGAACCAAGTGTATTTAAATGTGAGGAGAAGGTCAAGTTATACTATGACAAAAGTTCAGGTCCTCTCTCCCATGCTAAGGACTTGTGGATCCATGGAGGATATAACAACTGGAAGGATGGTTTGTCTGTCGTTGAAAAGCTTGTTAAATCTGAGAGAATAGATGGTGATTGGTGGTATACAGAGGGTAAGTGGGTGTATACATACATAGATACATATAAATATTTATGCTCTTACTTGCACTTCTTTTAGTCAGTGCTGAGTTTCATATGAATGTGCTTGTTCAAAATCTGGATAGTATGAACTTATCACATGAATGGTGAAGTAACTTGTATTCATTATGAATTATAGAAAGATAATTTAATTTCTTCACATGCATGCAATTCCGTAGTCAAACCTACAATTGGAGGCCATTTGTGGTGGGAACGCCTTTTTGTTTCAATTTACAACAACAACAACATACCCAGTATTTTCGTTTCAATTTCTTTTAGGAAAATGCATAGTTAGCATTTAACTCCTCTAGATAAATTTTGTGATTTGGTTTAAACACGTATTTGTTGGAATTTACTAATTTCCCTGCACATGATTGTGATGCCCACTCTTTTGTTTAGCTTTCTTCTATTCTTTCTTTCCTTGGCGGAGGCAAGGGTTGATCGCTTCTGTAATAGATTATTTCTCTTTAATATGTGAGTCCTCAGTTCTGTGCCAGTTTTCCTGCATTTAGTGGATTAGTTCAACATTATTGCTTCACATAATGCACATAGATCTAATCCATGAGCGAAACCTGATGAATTTTCCTGTGTTTTCAGAGTATGTTTTCGACTATCGGGAATGAACTTGTATTTTTGTACCTTGCCAATGTGACCATTTGCTATGTTTATTGTTTTAACACTACATTACTTTTTAATCCATCTAAAATATGATGTAGTTACCATGCAACCCTAGGTTGGCCACTAGACTGACAACTGACAGCCAATAGTTAATCTTTCACATCAGAAGTTGATACTTGTTATCTTTACAATGTAATAGTTCTTCTCAGTTTTTCCCTCATGGTAAAGTGAAGGTAAAGATGATATAAGACCCAACATATGGGTTAGAATAAATTCTGGATATCTGTGATATAAGCTTGAAATGGAATTAGCATCTTATGCAGTTGTAAGCGCATTGTGATTTGTAACAAGAAAACTGGGTTACCATGTCCACGGAGCATTTTGATTGTGATCTGTAACAGGTTTCGTCTGAAAAGTAAGACTCTATACAAGCTTTTCAATGTATTGACCTAACATGAGTTTACACAATTGCACTTTTGTTGTTCTCTTTCTTTCTTTCTTTCTTTCTTTCTTCCTTTCAAGTATTAGGCTACACTCATCTGAGGAATGTATTTTTCTGTAGTTGTCATCCCTGATCGGGCACTTGTCTTGGATTGGGTTTTTGCTGATGGTCCACCCAAGCATGCCATTGCATATGATAACAATCATCGCCAAGACTTCCATGCCATTGTCCCCAAGCACATTCCGGAGGAATTATATTGGGTTGAGGAAGAACTTCAGATCTTCAAGGCACTTCAGGAGGAGAGAAGGCTTAGAGAAGAGGCTATGCGTGCTAAGGTTGGTTGTAATATCCCACTCAAGGTTAAAGCTAGTGAAGTGGATTTGATGGGTCAAATTTGGAAATCCTCATTACTGAATTCCATTGCTTACCTCTCATGTATGTTTCCATCTATTGTTTTATGATCTCTCACTTCCAGGCTGAAAAAGCAGCACGTATGAAAGCTGAAACAAAGGAAAGGACTATGAAATCATTTTTATTGTCTCAGAAGCACATAGTGTACACTGAGCCTCTTGATGTCCAAGCTGGAAGCAGCGTCACAGTTTACTATAATCCCGCCAATACAGTACTTAATGGTAAACCTGAAATTTGGTTCAGATGTTCATTCAATCGTTGGACTCACCGCCTGGGTCCATTGCCGCCTCAAAAAATGTTGCCTGCTGAAAATGGCACCCATGTCAAAGCAACTGGTTAGTTTTCACGTAATCTGATGTCAGTTTAGAATCACTAGTATCTTTAATGTTAAAAAAAATAGAATTTGAGTTGCACTTTCTTGCGTATATTTCTCTATTTTACTAAACAAATAAAGTTCTCTCTGTACCTGTTAGCTAGAATGCAAACATGGGATCCAAGACCTTAGTATTCTAAGAAGTAGAGAAAGTAATTTAAGTCTGATGCATTGATGCTGAATATATATAGTTTGAACAACTGATGAATGTTAAGATATGATTATACATATAAATATATAAATATCACTGTTTTGCTGAATAAATACTAGTTTTATCCGAAAAACATGTTCTCTCTTCTCTTTTCATCTGGCTACTGGTGTTGCAGTGAAGGTTCCATTGGATGCACATATGATGGATTTTGTATTCTCTGAGAGAGAAGATGGTGGAATTTTTGACAATAAAAGTGGAATGGACTATCACATACCTGTGTTTGGAGGAGTCGCAAAAGAACCTCCGATGCATATCGTTCATATTTCTGTCGAAATGGCACCTATTGCAAAGGTACACTTGGGTGATTCCAACTTTTGGTTTACCGTTTACGCTAAAATATTAGACCTTTGTGCTTTAATTGATCCTTCTTCACTGCAATTCAAGATCTGAAGAGAGATAAAGTGCTGATGATAACAAAAGGGGGATATGGGCTTTGATACATCTCTTGTTGCAAAAGAAGCTTTTGCTTTGATGATAACCAGCTACACTAGATGTTTGGGCAGTTACACAGCAAACAGTTAGTCAAATAAATACGTTCCATTTTAAAAGAAATGATCCTCTTGTGAGTTGTGACTTTTATGGTTGTTTAGCTTAGAGCCAATGTTTATTGTTTAGTATTTGAAGGAGAGAAAAGTGAGTCTATTGAGAATTGTAAAGTGAATTTGAAAGGATAAACTGGCCTTGTAGTATTACTTTTTGACTTTAAATTTGAAAGAAAATGAACAAAGTTTTCCTATTAGGGAAGTGGATATCATTCTCGGATGATCACAATCAGAAAAAAGCATCACCTAGTTTAGTAGAGACAGTGGTTTAAGTAATGTTGTATACGTCGGATTAGGAATAAAAAGAAGAAAACTGAGATATCATTGAGGTACTTTGAATATATTCAACACATACCTGTTCATTTACCTATTAAAAGGAGTGATTCTATTCCCTGATTTGGTATGTGGTAACAGCTGTTAAGTTGTCATACGTTGTTTTTGCAGGTGGGAGGCCTTGGTGATGTTGTTACTAGTCTTTCCCGTGCAGTTCAAGATTTAAACCATAATGTGGATATCATCTTACCTAAGTATGACTGTTTGAAGATGAATCAGGTAAGCTTGAATATTCTTCATTACCAAGTCTGCTATTTATTCTTCATTCCACTTCCACACACTATGTCTGCAACCCAAGAAGGCTTCTCATTGGCACTTACAATAGCTACCTTTTTGCTTCAATATTTTGTTACTAAAAATGAAATATAGAAGCCTCGGTCCTCCTGTCAACTACTTGTAAATGTGTGGCAGCTATTATCTCCCATTCTTGCAGATCTGGTAAAAGTACAAGTCTAGATGCTTCATGATTCACGAGAATGTTCAAACATGATTGCAATAAACAATTCACTTTACCTTATAAAAAAAAAAGCTATAAACCATTTGAGTTTTAAATGTATCAACATACTTTCAGTAATATAATGCCATGTTGCTACGAATTCTTATTAGGTGAAGGACTTTCAGTTTCACAAAAGCTACTTTTGGGGTGGGACTGAAATAAAAGTATGGTTTGGGAAGGTGGAAGGTGTCTCCGTCTACTTTTTGGAGCCTCAAAACGGGTATGCTGATTATGCTCTTAACTTATATGCACAAGGGCTACTTATGTGATGTTTTTGTTTAATCAGAAAAAAATGGACGAAATTTATAGTCAACTTTTGTAAGGCGGTTACTAATTGTGAAGTAAAGAGGGAAGTACAATGCACTCTAAAGGCACTCCCAAGATGAACTGCAAATCAAACTCCTTTATCTACTCTCTTTTGTTATCTCGCAAAAAAAAAATAGAAAAGTTACACTCGTGTCCCCCTAAAGCTTTCTTTTCAAATGAACCCTTGTTCTCATTTCCAGAAAGACCAACAACTGCGGAGATGGCGGCTGCAATTCAACAGCAAATAATATTAGAAAACTGCTTCAGGAAAAAAGAGATTTCATTTAGGGAACACATAAACTTCAAATATTTAACTAAGTGTTTTACGACTGTGAGAACTTATCAACATGCAGTGTTTGTCTCCTATTTCATTCCTTCTTCCCTCCCCCAAAAGTTTTATTTACTTCTTGAAGTCCTTTATCAAAAAAAAAAAAAGAGAGAGAGAGCAAACAATTTCCTTCTTGAGTCATGGTTTATGAGCTTTCGTTGCTACTTTTTCTCTCTGTCTTTCCAGTTTCCACATACAAAGGAAGGAGTTCAATTACAGCTAAGGAAACTAACTGACATTTTTTGTGTGATCATGAACTAACTGAAGTTGTATGTGCTAGATAAATTGTTTATTACATGACATCGTTTTATTCTTTATGGATCAGTGATGTAGAATTATATTAGAAATTGCACTTAAAAGTATGCAACACATAGACAGGTAACCCTCTAAAAAGGAAAACGGAGAATGGCCCAATGGTACAAAAATAAAAAACCAGATACAGGCATGCACCATTTAAAAGAAAAGGATCTGAAGAAAGATCCAAATGATTGAAAGGCAGTAAAAAATTGTAGGATCCCAACTGTTTTACTTGTTGTGCTGACTTATTTGTAGAATTTATAGTTATACACACCACCCACCCCCCAAGAAAAGAAAAAGGCCATTTTTTGGTATTCTTCTTGTATACGGGTGTCGTTTTGCGTTAACATTTCAATAAAATCTTATTACTTTATTAAAAAATCTGTCTTCTTTCACTATGTGGGTATTTTTGTTGGGTGGCCTGGTTAAAATCTTCCTATTCACTTATTTTAAGAAGTTCATCCACAAGTCGGAGGTCTTGTTGTTTTACAAAAAATTCCATTGAAAGATGTCTTCTTTCCCTCTGTTTCTACTCACTTCGGAATGGAATCAAACTTAAGCTTTTGTCTACGACTTTATCACTTCCTTCTTCCTTTCTTTCTCTTCTTAAAAATTGATGCAAAAGAGAAAAACTTTGTGACTTGCACCGATTTTCTCCCTTTACAGAAGATTCCTTATAGTCTTGTATATGCTAGATATAATTAGGGTAAAAACATGTATATGCTAGACCTAGAACCCTATTAAAATTATGTCATGCAATTCTAATGGTATGTGCAATTCTACCTTTTGCACCTACTACTAGAATATAGTCCTTGATTCCATCAAGTTAATTCCTTAAAGGATCAGTGCGCCTGTTTATTTTATTGATTGAGCATAAGTAAATTAGGCACTTTCGCTGGCTTCATAAGTTTAATGCTTCATCATTACTGTTTTAGGTTATTTTGGAAGGGGTGTGTATATGGTTGTAATAATGATGGTGAAAGATTTGGTTTCTTTTGTCACGCGGCTTTGGAGTTTCTTCTGCAAGGTGGATTTCATCCGGTATGTTCCAGAATTTATCAATATGCTAATTCAGAGAACTCATTTTCTTGATTCTTGTTTCTGTACCCATGTTATTGTTTTTTTAATAAGGTGAAGATTTTATTGAAAACAGTATCAAGTTGATACTGTGAAAATACAGAGATAGTGCTGGCTTAAAAACATTAAAATCCTAAGCGGTCTAGCATATCCAGCATATTATGAAAATTCATAACAACATTTCCATCTTTCCAATAGTACAAATAATGCAAACAACTATATTTCATATATTGCAGCTGCTCCTCCTTGCCTTCAAAACACCTATTATTTCTTTCTTTCCATATCGTCCAAGGTATGCTAAGAGGATTATCTCTCCAAATCTTCTTCATTGTTCAAAACACCTTGTAAAATTCTTTAGATAGTAAAGCTATAAATAATATCTGAAAGAGGCAAGTTGATTGCAGATATCTATTGGAACCGCCTCAGGTTAGAGCTTTTATGGTAGTGAAAGCTGCAAATTGCCAATACGTATCACCACTGAAGTTGTTGGATTAATTGGGTCTGCAACATGTTTCCTTGGTCCCAAATTAACTTCTTAAGTTGACTTTTGAGGATCAGAATTTTGAAATTTGACAAAGAAATTATTCATAATGTCCTTGGTCTTTTATAACCGAAAAGCCTGATTATTTGATACCATTTCTATCATAGTTTAATAATATCAACTATTACTTTCCAAAATTTAAGCTTTAAGGTGAATCAGTCTCAAGATGCAGAATTGGACATTTTGAACTCGAATTCAACTTTGGACATCTAAAGTGGGATGGAGTGTGTACTACTTTTCTCTTTCTGTAATTTTCTCCCTATGTCTTACTGTTTGCTACAATAAACAAGAGCTTTTGAGCACCAAAAATAAGAATTTCAATTTTCATGCCGAAATGATATATTCTTTTGTTAATTAGATTTTATTTGCTCGTGTTCTTACTGTTCACTTGTCCGGCAGGATATCATCCATTGCCATGATTGGTCTAGTGCTCCTGTTGCGTGGCTCTTTAAGGAACAATATACACACTATGGTCTAAGCAAGTCTCGTATTGTCTTCACAATACACAATCTTGAATTTGGTGCAGATCTCATTGGGAAAGCAATGACTTATGCAGACAAAGCTACAACAGTAAGTGCCTCTATTTCCTATACCTTATAGATAGCTGTTTGTGCTTTATGCTGTCGACTCTTGAAAAATGGTGCTATGCATTAACCGACGGCCTCTTTCGATACTTGCTAGGCAAAAGTTTTGGATTTGAGTTCCCGACGACAATGGTCATCATTTTATCAGGCTTCATATTTGTTTTATGTTTGTTTTGCCTTCTCATTTTTCGGAAGAAGATTGTAAAATACCCTCTAGGAAAAAAGGCATTATTTGCTGCTTTCAGACACTAGTATAACAGGCAAAGATTGCCTAATGGCCTAAAGCTATGGATGCTGTTGGAGGTAAAGTAAGAACAGACAAATTCTAAGGAAGCTACACAAGTACATGTTCTTGAAGCATAGACAGAAAAAGTGTTAAGGGCTTCAAGTATACTTCCCTTTTGGCTTGATTTAAAAAAAAATAAAAATTAACATTCTTCTTTGGTTGTAGCAAAACTGAAAAGGTTTTCAATGGAAGGTAAAACTCTATCCTAACAGGATTTACATGCAGGTTTCACCAACTTACTCAAAGGAGGTGTCTGGAAACCCTGTAATTGCACCTCACCTTTACAAGTTCCATGGTATAGTGAACGGGATTGACCCAGATATTTGGGACCCGTTGAACGATAAGTTCATTCCGGTAAGTTGTCTCTGCTTTTCTCAATTATTATATTACCTACAAGTGCCCACATTTGAAAAAGTTCATGCTATTTTGTGAATTTCACGTGCTGAACTCCTAGATTTTGTGATAAATTTATTCGAACAACTTGCTAGATTGTCTGCTTTAGTTTGGTGGGAAAAAAGGTTTTTGCCCTTTAATTGCTCTATATCGATAAAACTATCTCAGGAGTGCAATTTAGTTGGATTTAAGTCTCCAAATTCTCTTCTTCCCCCTTTCTTTCTCTGCATATAAACTGTCAACTGCAGTTCTTGAAAATGGCCTCCACCCTGAAGATGTCACCTTAACTGATTATTGGTCAATTGAGGAATGAAAGGATATCTAGTCACAAAAAAGAAGAAGCTTAGTGGTACAGCTTTCTTAACTTTTTTGCTTGCAAGAAAGATTGTGTATCTCCCAATACTCTACAAACAACTGTTGGAAATGCAGGAAATATTTTATCATGAGCAATAACTATAATTGAATCCGCCGTATGTACTTGTGGTGGGTCATAAGCTGTGGATCTTTCTTCGCTTTCTTAAAGGAGAAGTGGAAGTTTGGGTTGCCAGTGCAGAGACATTTCAGCTTTTATGGATCTTTACCTCATTTTTAAGTAGCTGATGCCTGAACAAGGAGGCTGCTCCCCTTGATACCCAGATATTGTCCTATTGTTGTGTGTAAGGCCATATAGAGGTGATTTGTAGAATTTTAAGCGTGGCCTGTTTGACAAGAATCTTGTGCTCTAGATTGGCACAGAGGGAGTATTATATTTGCTTATTCTTTGTAGCTTTAAGTTCTTGGAATTAAATCATTTGTCATCTTTATTTGTCTGATGGTTGTGGCACTGTTGGAATGCATGCAATTACAGATTTCATACACCTCAGAAAACGTTGTTGAAGGCAAAACAGCAGCCAAGGAAGCTTTGCAGCAAAGACTTGGACTGAAACAGGCCGACCTTCCTTTGGTAGGAATAATCACCCGCTTAACTCACCAGAAAGGAATCCACCTCATCAAACATGCTATTTGGCGCACCCTGGAACGGAATGGACAGGTATTTTTCTTAAAATACCTAAGTTCTTCAGATGCTCCCCCTTCTTTTGCTTGGGGAAGGGGGGAATGTACTCATCTTAAGCTTGTGGCTTGTCAAAATGTTGTTATATGTTCTGATAATAACTAGTATAATATTTTGTTCTAAATCTTTTTGGTTTTGGATGGCATATCCAATTTGTAGATTGAAACTGATCTAAGATGCCAGAGAATACCTCTTCTCGCATGCTTGTTCTCTCTAGTTTTATTCTGAATGGAGTCTTGTTTTTGAAAGTCTGTTATAGTAGGATGCTATGATCTTTCATTGACAAAGAGTTGTGACAGGTGGTCTTGCTTGGTTCTGCTCCTGATCCTAGGATACAAAACGATTTTGTTAATTTGGCAAATCAATTGCACTCCACATATAATGACCGTGCACGGCTCTGTCTAACATACGATGAGCCACTTTCTCACCTGGTATTGTTTTCCTTCCCTTGCTTGTTGCATATTTTTTATCTTCACACCTTACCCTTATTATATAATTACATTTGATACAATTGCAGATATATGCTGGTGCTGATTTCATTCTAGTCCCTTCAATATTTGAGCCATGTGGACTAACACAACTTACGGCGATGAGATATGGTTCAATTCCAGTTGTGCGTAAAACTGGAGGTACCTTTTTCTTATGAACTGTAGTTTTAGAAATTCGAATATCTTACCATGTGCAGCTTGTTTAGTACCGCTCTGCCACCTGCACTGTATATTTAGATATGAAGGTTTAGCAACTCAATTTTTCTAGCAAAGGTTCTCTCTCTCTTGACCTTAGCATTCACTTTTTCATGATGCGACCATATTTTTGGAGGCATATATATGAATGACCATTTTTTATTCGGTTAAGCCATATTAAATAAATAAAGTGTCCCTTTTTTGGCTACTTAAGCTTTAAAGATGAGGTAGTTAACAATTCAACATGGTAGCAACTAGCAAAGTAGAAAGAGGTTTTGGGTTTCAAGTTTCACTACCACCCATTATAAAAAGGTATCTCTGCATGCTTGGCCAAAGAAAAAGAATCTGGCTCTCACGTGAGAAAACATTTTAATACAATTCATTATATATTACTTAATAAAAAAAGAAAATAATTCCTTATAAAAAAAAAAGACGATAAATAAAAAACAGTTCTCCCTAACACTTTAAGCTTTTTGATGTGGTGGTCACAGTCACACACCGGAACAGGTTCCAATCTTTGTAGCATTGCAACTGCAGATATTCATATATGGTATGCAAGCCACCAATAAACCAACTACTACTGTATCTGTGTAATGCTACGGATCAGAATTTTCAATTGTAGTTTTTCTCTTTTAGTAGTGAATTCACTTGATGTATATTGGATTCACAGGAGCATATTACTTTCTCTTGAATTAAGTGCGAGGATAAATATTTGTCTGCGCATGCTAGAATTTTCTTTTGATGCCATTGACTTAATTATTATTTTAGCAGATCCCAATTCATTTGCTTCTGAATGAGTGTTTTAACCTCTTCATTCTGTATATTAGGACTTTATGATACTGTATTTGATGTTGACCATGACAAAGAGAGAGCACAACAGTGTGGTCTTGAACCAAATGGATTCAGCTTTGATGGAGCTGATGCTGCCGGAGTTGATTATGCTCTGAATAGGCAAGTATATTGGCCTTTTCAATTAATGTCGTTTAAGTCTTTGCAGTTTTAGAGGAAAGGGAGGTAAATGTGATGGCATACACAGTAATAACTGAACTCTTTGAAGTCCCGCACTATTTGCCCCTATTTCTTTTTCAGCTACACAGACGTGCAACTGTTAAGGATCTTTTTCCTCCTAACTTAACATTTTTTCGTTAAGAGGTGAGGAGTGAGGACAGCCTTAACAGAATTCCAGGAACTTGCTGAGATCTTGGCATTTTTTATCAATTCAGTTTTATTTAAATTCTAATTTGAGGAAAGGGAATACAGGGGCTACTGAAACAGGGAAAGGGATAGCAATCTGGGTAATCTGTTTACAGTTTGAGAATTTCCATTTTCTTATGCTTGCTTATAAGAGAACGAGGAAGCAGCTTTTTAACCAGAGAAAGGACCAAAAAAATTATTCTGATTTTGTTTTGTCCTGAAAATAACCAATTGTTTCCTGTTGAAGTCCCAAGAGGAATATGCTATTAGTAATTCTCCCCTATCTTAGTGTTAGAGAATACACTTTGTCCTTCATATATTGTGTAAGGTTTTCCAGAAGGGTTTATAATGTCCTGGACCGCTCCATCCTTTGCCTTAAGCTTTTGTGTTGGATGCTCAGATTTCCGAGCCGCACACGTTCCTATTTTTGATTTACCTAATATTGGGTAAAGTGTCCATTTGGTAGAGGAAATGAGCTGTTGTCTTCTTACGATCTTGAGCAATCCTCACCTCATGAACTATCTTTTGCGGTTGAGTAGGCCGAAGACATGCTATCAGTGCCAAATTTTGGTAAACATGTTGTACAACCGCTTAATTTTCTCCTCCTGTTCTATTGCTCTGAAAACTCCATCGAGCCACTAATAGTTCTTCTGGCTCACTAATTAGTCTGTTGGGCCTGACCAGTACTTTAGGCCCACTTCTGTTGAGCCACCTCTTCAGCCCCCCCCCAACCCTAAAAAAAAAAAAGAAAAAGAAATCTTCAGTGCACACATAAACCCAAGAACCAGGTTACACATGTGGGGGACTATTAGAGAATACACTTGTCCCTCATCAGTTGTGAAGGGTTTTCAAAGAGCGTTTATAATGTCCTGGGCTACTCCACCCATTGCCTTAATGTTTTGGGTCGGATGCTTAGAGTCTTTTACACTTAGATGCTATGGTTAGATACATTCTAGGGTGCATCAAGGGCCTCTCTGGATCCCTTCTACTGCATTTCATTTGTTCTACTAAATGTATTTAGGCTTCTCAGTTTTCTCTTGTAAATGCCCTGTGGCCTTCAGCTTTTACTCTCTTCCTCCTCCCAACTGAAGACACTCCACCAAAGCCACCATCCTAGTGCCCCTTCTCAATGTTCCTGGATGGAGAAAGAAGAGCAGCACAAACCATCTTAAACCTAAGCGATATCCAGCTAGTTATGAAAGGATCTTCCACCCAATTTATGCTATCTTTGCATCCCTATGGCATATTTAAAGAAAATATTTGAAGCCCAGTCATCGTTGCAATGGTGGATCTTCCACTGCGGACTATTTAGATCATAAGCGTCCCAGAGCTGAACTTCCATCAAAAGAACTGACCTAGGAAAGCTCCTTGACATGCATGGTGGAACCATCCTACACTAGCCTTGGTGGTTGTGGTGCTAGATTTCTTTTATGGGAATACATTAGTTTGGCGGTTTACTTCTCATTTTCTTTTGTCGTTTCATCCTTGAGATCATTTGTTATTATAATCCTTTTTACGGGGAGGGATGGGGGAAGTAAATTTGCTGTGAATTAGTTGCTGGTTGTGAAAATAAAACTGCTCAAATGTAGAAATTGGAGAAACAAACTTTGATGAGCATGTTATTGGAAATGACAATAAATAGCGAACTTGGAGCGAATTGCCACTTAGTAACTGCTTGAATGTTGGGAAAGGTGGAGATATTATTTTTCTCTTCACACCGTGCCTTTTTTTTTTCTTCTATCCCATGCACATGCAAAGACGCATGCTTCGTCCCCCTTCTCCTTGCTTTGCTAATATGTAAGGACTCATTTACGGTTCTCTGTTTCAGAGCGCTGTCTGCTTGGTATGATGGTCGGGATTGGTTCAACTCTTTATGCAAGCAGGTCATGGAACAAGATTGGTCTTGGAACCGACCTGCTCTTGATTATTTGGAACTTTACCATGCTGCTAGAAAGTTAGAATAGTTAGTTTGTGAGATACTAGCAGAAAGATTCACGAGATCTGCAATATGTACAGGTTCGTTCGGTGTTAGTGTTTGGACTACATTTCTTTTCCTATAGCAAAGTATAATGCAAATCTACCCTGAGATCAATAGCAGACAGTACTCAGTTTAGTAAATTTTTTGTGCAGCATATGAAATAGTTTTGCCTCAAATAATGTAGTCTATTGATGCTTATTCAGTTTTAGAAGAAATGAGAAATCAAAGGATGCAAAATACTCTCATTGGATCCTAAATCCATACTACATTACTCAAGCAGGTAGTTAAATTTTCATGCTCGGGTTTTCGGAGGGTCAGCTTTTTTCCTCCTTGCTGTTTTTTGTTCTGGTATTATGCGGTCATTGGAGGAAAAAAGGGGCTCTACAATGTCTTTTGCAATTTTCTTGCTTTAAAATATCCACCATATCTATATCCTGATTTTCTTATTACTAACTTATGAGAGTTTGAAAAGAATTACACCTTGTATTTTTCGAAGCCTTAGATCAAAGAGATAATCATCATTTGATGACACCTTGATTTTTATTTGCCCCATTTTCATGTAATCGTTGAATTGATGATGATAGTACAACAAAAGTATTTACTCCTAGAAATGAATTTATGATCATAGTAATTACTAATTACTGCACCTGGAGTCAAATGTCAAAAAAGTATTGAAAACCAGGGAGCTAATTGGCTCTCTTTACAAATTATAACAAGTTGAAAGATTTTTCATTAGCGTAAGTCAAGCTTGCTCTAATAACCACTAAACTTGCTTAATTTTCTTTGCTGTCACTGAAGCTATTTCTGGTTCCCTTCCATTATAAAGAAAGATTTTGTGCAAAGTGGTGGATCAGTGTGACAGGATTGGAATTGGGTAGCATATTTGATAGAGACAATTAGCATTAGCTTCAGTCCCCACTTATCTTCGTAAGGTAAAATTAAAAAAATAGGTAAATAAAGGTGTAAAGTGTTCTGAAATAAAAGCAATAAGAAGAAAAAACAAGCTAAGAGATATAGAGAGAAAGAGATGAGAGATTCTTATTTCTTCTTCAATTGTGTGTTTCTTCCTATCTATTACAAGGCCTTTATATAGGCATGAAAAGTGAAGAAAAATATTTCATCGAATATGTCATTGAGCATAGAAATATGTCATTGAATATGTCATTAAGCATTTGAGAAGATCATAGAGGAAGAGTAGACATCCACCATAATTTGATTTTCTTATAACACTCCCCCTTGGATGTCCATAGATAATGTGCCTCATTAAAACCTATTGGAAAAAAATCCCAGTGAAGCAAAAAGAGTACACATGTTTAGAAATACACCTTTTAGTTGCCTCGTTAAAAACCTTCAAGGAAAACCCAATAGGACAAAATCTTGTAAGGGAAAAAAGAGTACAACGCGTATTAATCCCCCCTGATGAGAGCATCAATTCACATCCTTTGAGCCTTCACATCCCAATCTTGTACACTAATTTTTTGAAGGTTGACGTCAGTAGAGATTTGGTGAACAAATCAGCCATATTATCACTTGAACGAATCTGTTGCACATTGATATCATCATTCTTTTGAAGATCACGTGTGAAAAATAACTTTGGTGAAATGTGTTTTGTCCTATCTCCTTTTTTGAATCCTCCCTTCAATTGGGCTATGCATGTTACATTGTCTTCATACAAAATTGTGGGTAGTTTGTCACACTTCAAACCACATTTGTCTCTAATAAGATGTATTATAGACCTCAACCATACCCATTCTCGACTTCCTTCATGAATAACAATTATCTCATCATGATTAGATGAAGTAGCCACGATTAATTGCTTAGTCGATCGCCAAGATATGGCAATGCCTCCACATGTAAACACATAGCATGTTGGAAATCGAGAATACCCAGTATCGGCATAACCAACAAGATCGGGATTGCAATCATTGCCATGAAATAAGCCTATATCGGTTGTCCCTTTTAGATACCGCAATATTTCCATTCCAATATCTCATTGTAGGAGCAGAGCTATATCTTGCTAAGACATTAACTGAAAAAGTTATGTCAGGTCTTGTAGTCTTAGCAAGATACATTAGTGCACCAATTGCACTAAGATATGGTACTTCAGGACCAAGAAACTCTTCATTATTTTTATAAGGTCAGAATGGATCTTTATTTATGTCGAGTGATCTCATAACCATCGGGGTACTCAATGGATGTACTTTATCCATATAGAATCGCTTTAAAATCTTTTTAGTGTATGCTGATTGATGGACAAAAATTCCATCTTTCATATACTCAATTTGTAGACCAAGATAAAATTTTGTCTTTCCAAGATCCTTTCATTTCAAATTCTTTCTTTAAACAATCTACTGCTTTAGGAAGCTCCCAGGAGTTTCAATGATATTTAAATCATCAACATACACGGCGATTATAACAAAATTAGATCCAGATTTTTTTATAAAGACGTAAAGACAAATTGAATCATTCTTGTACCCTTCTTTCAACAGGTACTCACATAAGCGATTATACCACATGCGCCCTGATTGTTTCAATCCGTATAAGGATTTTGAAGCTTTATTTAATAAATTTCTTGGAAACATTAATAATCTTCAGAACAATTTAAATCCTTCAATGATTTTCATTATACGCATATCAAGTTTTTTATGTATTGCCAGATTAAAACTTGAAATGACTACATCTACCATAAGAGAACATGTCTCCATATAATCAATGTGAGGATATTTACTAATTTTCTTGTGCCACAAGTCGTCTTTATGTCTATCTACTTGAACTTTTCGCATAAGAACACATTTATACCTCCATTGGCTTTATACTTTCAGGTATTGGGACTCTCCGTCCAACTTCACATTTTTCAGGTGAAATCAATTTTCATTGCATATTTTTCATTTGGCCAATTATTTATCTGTCCAAATTTCATGACAGATTTGAGCTCAAGATCCTCGTCAATATTAATAATATTGAGCGCTACATTATATTAACAATATCGCCGACGATCATTTTATATCGGTTATATTATTACCCAATAAAGACATAACTTATTGAGATCTCTTATTTTCAGGTATCTGAGCCTCTCCCATGAGGTCTTATGAAGTGTTATGTCGTGATGCTCTTCTAGAGCATTTGCCTCCTTATTATGACCATTTTGAACATTTGCTCCTCTCCTTCTTCAAGGAATTTTATCTTTGGAACCGATTAGTCTATTATGCTCCATACATGTCATAGACTCTATTCATTATGAACTTTATTTTATTTGGAGCATTAGCAGCCGAATATGACATTTAGTTTTAGGTCAGCAAATACGCCTGGCAATATTTTTCAAATGAATTATCACTTGAACTTCAAGTTCATATTTTCTCGTACGAGGATCTAGATGTACTCATAATAATTCATTATATGCATTACTTTTTCAGCTGCCCATTTTCTTCCCCTATTGTTGGGATCACCAACACATATCCCTAGCCTTATTTGGAGATCCATCTTTGTGCATTGTGGTGGAACAATTAAATCATATAGCACATTCATATTTCTAGATAGAAATTATTTGGTTCTTGACCCTGAACCAATTGTGATAGGGAGAATTTATCATAACTTGGCTAGATGCATACAAGTACTGTTGTATATTAAATAATACATCACGTACCAAATTTTATTTTGGCAGTTTTGTTCTCATAACTAATGATTTAGCTATAATTGGAGGCATACAATTTCTGCTAAACCAACTTGGATTTAAACCAGTATTATCAAGATAAATAATCATAATTTATATTTTGGAACCGTGCTCTAATAATTTGAGCAATCAATCTTACAAAAGCCAAGCTGCAAGTTGATAATAAATGCACATGTGATCATAGAATATATACATCTATTAAAATCATATAATAGTAAATGGTCACCTGTCATGGGCCCATATATTTTATCACCTTTTATTAGTTCCAAAAATCAAGGGATTCAATCTCAACTTTAACTGGTATATCATGAGAATAAGCATCACAAGAGAATTCTTGAAGAATCTTATATTTTTTCAATATATGCCAATATAATTTTCAATTAATTTTTCGCATCATAATTGAATCGAGATGGTCAACCGGTCATGCCAACTAATATTTATTTTAGTAAATCTCTAATTTAATTTTGACATATGATTCCATCATCATGCTTATATTTATGTAGTAAAAATAGAAAGAAAATTGGGTAATCTTTCATATTTACCCGTTATGATTATAAAAGTATAAAAATATTCAATATTCCTTTCATTTAAAGTCTTAATATGCCAACCACTTTGACTTATACATTTGAAACTCAAAAAGTTTCTTTTGAGACTTTACAATATCAATGTCGTGAAATTTTTTATTCATCTGGGTAGTAACAAATTAATTTTTTCGGAACTCTTAACGACGTTTGTACTACAAAATCTTTTGTCACACCATTCATATGATAAATGTCTCCTTCATGGAGAAAATTATATCATAATAAATTGTCATGGTCAAAATCATCATAAGCAAATCATTTCTTGCTTTAATTTTGCCTTTAATAACCTTTTATAAGGCACAACAAAATATTTTTTGGTGTATCACATGTACGCGACCAATGACATATTCATGTAATCACATAATAATATTTATTCTCTTTGTTTCACTCAAACCTCCCTTAGAGGTGAGTGATAGTAGGCTATATTTATGCAACTTAGACACTATTTACACTCTAATTTAGCCTCACTTTATTGATATTTGAATGCTAAAAGATAACAAAATGCTCTAATTAAGAATTTGATGCTTTGCAGGAGCTACTCCGAGCTAGCAGGGAGCTAACGAGTGTTTTGGAGTCAACATGGAGTGTGAAAGGCCAATCGAAGGTTAGCCCGGTCGAAAAGGAGAGCGAAAAGCAAGCGAGTCGACCCCTCCAGGTACGCGGCCGCGAATTGGCCCGCGAACTCAAGGCAGTGAGGCAATGAAAATCCACGGCCGGATCCGCGGTCGAATCCGCGGCCGCGGACGGACGGACGAAAGCCAAACATGCAGGGTTAATTATGTAATTTCTTAGGTGACTAACCTAAACCTATATGAAGCCTAAACTCGCCCAGAAGTCAGGGATAATTATTTTTAGAAGATTTTAGAGGCAAGAACAAAGGAGAGAAGACGGATAATTTCCTAAGAGTTTTCATCTTCTTCTTCATACTTCTATTTGTTGATTATGAATTATTTTAGTGATTTATTTTCCATTAGTATGAGTAGCTAAATCTATTATCTAGGGTTGATAGAACCAATTGTTGGATGAAGTCTTGACTCTATTTTGTTATAATTGAGCCGTGTTTGTTCTATGATTGTTCAACTACGTATTGTATTGTGGTTAATTGAAAGGGCCCTTGATTAATCGTGTCTAGTTACCTTATGTTGCTTGAGAAAGAACACTTGGTTAGATTGTTATTGAACAACACCACTTTTGGGTAAGTTAAGAGATTAATTACTTGAATTTAAAAGTGGGGTTAGAAATAGCAAAGCTTTGGTGGGATAATTCTGAGTTGCATAAATTGTTAACTAGAGTAGTTTGAGAGAATGTTTCTAGTAAATTATTGTAATTGATTGAGAGATAATTACGGTACCCCGAAACTCATAATCCTCATAGAGTATTACGGGGAGATTATAGCCAAAGAGTTAAGAATTAATCCGGCAATTGGAAAAATCAATAGCCCTAGATCCTTTTACCCATGAATTCAATTTTAGTCTTGATTATTGCTAATTTTATTGTCATTTTTCCTTATCTAAATAAATTCCACTGATTATTCATAAAACTCTTGCATCTGAAAGTTGTCTGAGCTTATCATTAGCATTATTTAAAGTTGTAGCAAATAGGTTAGTTTCCTGTGGGATTCGACTCCGGACTTGAACCGGATTATATTTGCAGTGACCGCTTAGTCCTTTTTACAAGGCATAGTTGGGCGTGATCAAATTTTGGACATGGAGTGTGAAAGGCCAATCGAAGGTTAGCCTGGTCAAAAAGGAGCGAGAAAAGCAAGCGAAACGACCCCTCTAGGTGCGCGGCCGCGAATTGGCCCGCGAACTCAAGGCAGTGAGGCAGTGGAAATCCGCGGCCGGATCCGCGATCGAATTCGCGACCGCGGACGGGCGGACGAAAGCCAATCACGCAAGGTTAATTATGTAATTTCTTAGGCGACTAACCTAAACCTATATGAAGCCTAAACTCGCCCAAAAGTCAGGGATAACTGTTTTTAGAAGATTTTAGAGGCAAGAACAAGGGAGAGAAGACGGGTAATTTTTTAAGAGTTTTCATCTTCTTCTTCATACTTCTATTTGTTGATTATGAATTATTTTAGTGATTTATTTTCCATTAGTATGAGTAGCTAAATCTATTATCTAGGGTTGATATAACCAATTGTTGGATGAAGTCTTGACTCTATTTTGTTATAATTGAGCCGTGTTTGTTCTATGATTGTTCAACTACGTATTGTATTGTGATTAATTGAAAGGGACCTTGATTAATCGTGTCTAGTTACCTTGTGTTGCTTGAGAAAGAACACTTGGTTAGATTGTTATTGAACAACACCACTTTTGGGTAAGTTAAGAGATTAATTACTTGAATTTAAAAGTGGGGCTAGAAATAACGAAGCTTTGGTGGGATAATTCTGAGTTGCATAAATTGTTAACTAGAGTAGTTCGAGAGAATGCTTCCAGTAAATTATCGTAATTGATCGAGAGAAAATGTCACGCCCCGAACCTGGGGGCGAGACCGGCGCCCGGTACCTTACTCAACCGAGTACCAACGTAACGTATCTTTCTTATTATATCATCATATACACGCGACATACGGGCCTAACAGGCCAACATGATTATTTATAAACTCAAAATATAGGCCGACAAGGCCGTACTATCTTTCACTTACACGACATATGTCTACAAGCCTCTAAGAGTAAAAAAATGTTATAAAGGTCGGGACAAGACCCCGCCATACTAATCAGTATATTTCCTAATTATACTGACCACATAAGTAACTCCGGAGCAAATGGAGTGCACCAACACCTTCCGCTGAACTGATAGCCTACTTGGAGGACTCTCGACCTGTCTATCACGACCTACGGGCATAAAATGCAGCGTCCTCAGGCAAAAGGGACGTCAGTACGAATAATGTACCGAGTATGTAAGGCACATAAATAAGTACATAACAGATATGGAAGAATTATGGAGTAAATGACTCAACCTGTAAGTCTGGATAACTCTGTAAATCATGAAATAATTATAGTGTCATGCATATGCGTATGAATGTCATGTCGTGCATAGGTACATGTTTCATAACATCATCAGGCCTCTGAGGGCATCCCATCATATCATCTCGGCCACTGTGGGCAAAATCATCAACGTATACCAGTTGATCAGGTGGTGGTGCGTATATAACGCCGTAACCTTTTCCCATATCCCATATACATATATATACGCGTATATAACGCCATCTGGTCATGAGTCAATGTACATGTATAAATACAAAAAATGCATAAAAAATACGTTAATAAAATTTCTCGGAATGTCATAAAAATAATATGCCTGTCGGAAAAACTTTATCAAATACGTATTTTTCTGAGACCCATGAACGGAAGATATAATAATAATTAAGAGATAACTATTTTTTTTTTCATATGGGAAAACCATTGTGTTAGTGCTTTTAAGCCTTGCTGCTCAAATATTTCAATGATAAGAGAATCAATAACAGAATATAAGCGAAGCAAGATGATATATGATGGTACACTCAACCTTTTCTCTACAGCTTTAAAGGCTTTTACAATCATGTACACTTGCATACAATCTAGCTTACTGGACTCTTTCCATTTCAGTGATAGATTGCTCAATTATGGCTTATATTTATATTTTATCTCTCTTTGCTCCTTGTGCTGTGACTAATTACTAATTCACATGGGGAATCAAGAATATAGAGACCTCTATTATTTCTATAAATAGAATTATTTATGGAAGTTGTGTATTTGCTCGTTTTGCTTGTGTCGTATAGATCACGCCAAAAAGAAAGAAGGGATAGCCTTAACATATCTGGAGTAGGCAAAAATCCGTATGATATCCTTGGAAAAGGTTGCACCGTACTCTTTTAGAACCGCAAAAGTTTACGTCGCTAAGGTGCTAATAATTCTCGCTGGAATTGATTTGGTCGCAAGAAATTTTGTTGGAAGCTTTTCGGATTGAGTTTTAGCGTCTGGTTTAGAGAATGTTTTGAACTTGATTTAGGAAGAAGGTATACGATTCTTACTTAATTGTTTAATGTCCAAGTGAAAACCAAACCTGAATGTCTTGTAAGTAGACTTATGACTAAGGCCTATTACACGTAAGTAGATTGTAATGAGTTTTATTTTAGACGGCCACCTAAGACAATATGACTAAGAGTCATATGTCTTAGAAGTGGCTGCTGCCACGTGGGGGGTTATTTTTATCTTATAATTCATTAATTAATTAGGTAATGTCCCGTTACCCGATATTTAACCAATTAATCATATAATTAAAAATTATCTCAAATTACTTAAAATTCTACTTATTTTTAATACACTTTATACATCCTACTATCATGGTCATATGGTACCTTGCATGGTACTAGTCTTTCAATATCAGGTATTATCGCTCGACCCGTATTTTATCCCAATATGTCAAACTTGGACGAAAATTTATTTTCTTTGATTCGCTTACCCTTTCACCTTCACAAATTTACTCATCACTTGTTTGAAATAGCATAATCCTTATAATCTCCAAATAATATTTTCCTTGGACTGATGTCAATTACCTTACGACAAATTCAACGTACAATACTATAGGGTGTAACATCGTCGTAATTTAATTTTGCGAAGCGTAATATCATCGTAATGTAGTACTGCAAGGCGTAACATCATCGTAATAAAATACTGCGGGACGTAATGTCGATGTAATATTGTGGGGCGTAACATCATTAACCCCTTTGGAACATTCGTCCTCGAATGTTGACTGATGCTCTTATCATTTTCATAACTTATAGCTCTTGTGAATACCTTAATACTCTCCTTGCCATTTAGGCAGTTGTTCTGTGAATAAATCCAAAGGCCAGGGCATTCCCCCCTTTAGGCCTCTTTCCCACGCCATGACTTGTGATCGAATTCTTTCCAATCTCGTAACTGTTGCTACCTTCTATCATGCAGCCTCTACGATACTAACCTTGTAAGTGTGCCTATGCGACTCTCCTCTCCTTTTTCCTCCATCTTTTAGCCAATCTTTAGGCCTTACTTTGTAAACATATACAAGGCTTAATAGGATGCCTCTCTGGGCATCTATAGGTATATTAAAGTTCTTCGCTCGGTACTTTGTAGAACTTGCGAATATGGCTATATCTTATTTCATAGACCTGGTTATCCATTCGTATGACTTTACTGCATCTACGTAGGTCATGCTATACCATAATTCTTACTTCGATTTATCGTTACTGAGGTTTGCAACCAACTCCAGGTTACTCTCGTTGCTTATCCTTAAGACGGATGGTCTAATCTCATCTCATACTGTTGAACTTTTATCCATCCATTGTTAATTCGCCTCAATATTAATATACAATATACCACTGATAACTTAAAACTTCTTACGTCATACCTTGCCACTAGAGCTTACGTTGCATCGAGGAATATTTGAAGTGATTTTCTTGATCCACTTAGTGGTGATACTGTACTTCAATGATCGTATTTTATAGCATCCCAATATGATTCATTTATGTGGGTATTTTAATCTCGTACACTCCATGGAATCCTCTTCAAATCATTACTCAATCGAAGGCCTAAACGTCATCCCTTATCCATCACAATTACACCCTCATTGTACTATCAGGGCAACATTCTATCTCTTCTAAATGCTACTGGTCTTAGACTCCTTTGAGTTCATTCAGGCTATACTGAGCTTTCTATAACTTAGAGAAACCATCAGCTCTTCATGTTTTCATGGGTTTAATCCCGAGGACTTATCTATTCTCGTCACCTTCTCACTCGCCCTTTCTTATCCTTACTCCTGTCTTCCTACAATCTTGTCGCTCTACCATACTTTTAGCTTGCGACCCATACATATCCATTTATACTACTCGCAACGTTCCTTCAACTTCTTTGCACCGTAGACTTCCTTGTTTTATTCTGAAATATCAAGCGAGACATCACCTCGTCTCTAACTCTTCTTTATTCTCTTAAATAGACCTCTCAGTACCTAGAAACCATAGGTTGGAAGATATGCCACTGACAACGCTGCTATCATTCCTGGATACTGAATCCCATCGCTTCTAGTATTTTACCTAAAGTATGGACTGAATCCCATCGCTTCTAGTATTTTACCTAAAGTATGGACCACTCACATCCTTCTACATTTGAGTATTTCGTACGCTGTTCACCTTTATCTTACTTATTTTAAAATATCACCTCACATTCTTCTATCTCTTTCATAACCTCTCTCCCACATATGTATAAATCACATTCACCATTTGAAGCTCTATTATAATACTTGCACCTCTGGTGCCTATACAATCCGGTGGGAGTTCCATACTGAATTCTTATAAGGCTGGTATTTTTCTAACTGGCTTTATCGTAGAGCCGTTATAGAATATGGTTGTTGTACTATCTCTTTTGCACCTCTGATATTAAGAGTGATTCTTCTATGTTCTCAATCATGATTCCTATAACTTCTGGGTCTAATAATTGGATTCCTGATTTACTTCGTCGATGTAACTCTTTAGTTTCCTCCTCCTTCTGATCGGCCTTTATGTATGCTTAAGTTGTATCCCGATCTGCGGTTCATGGTATTAGTTATTCTGTTTAGCCTTTCATGGGCGCTGAAGAATATTCATGATATAATCCTTTAACAATTCAATCCTTCGTCTATGACCTGGGCTTAATTATTTCTTTTAACGTATACCAGAATCTTCTACGGCTGTATATCTTGTATGTATAAAACTCCAAACTCTTAAGTGCGTTCATAACGTAACTAACCCTGGATCATTAATCGAATAATTCTTTTTGTTCCATCTCAGCTTTCTTCAAACGTAAGCAATTACTTTTCCTGGTCCTTCTGCCCCCTTTTTGCATGCATACTTAACTTATCTTAGTGCCCATGCATATTGGAATTCCATACAACTCATATGACCTTGAATATCACTGCTGATTTTACTTTTTGTTCATTAGCCACGATAGGTGCCATTTTCTTATGGAGTGCATACAATGTTGTTGTGAGATTGTTTTTACATGACCATTTCTTCTTCAAGTTACTATGCTTAGGTTGGAATCTTCTGCCATATTTCCTCAACTGGTCTTCCATTGTAGTACTTAGGGGGGGCACCCGATTCTTGCAAGGCTGAGAGCTTATTACCTTGTTTACCTAACGGAATTTTTTGATGTCCTTCCTCGCCTATAATTATCCGTAGTTACTTACCTCCATGCCCTGTGCTTGTAGGTTTTCTTCTAAACTTGATATTTTTACTGTCTTTCCAGCGACATTCTCTTTTATTTCTGTGATACTCATACGGTACCTTTTCAACTCCCCCCCCCATATGAATAGAATATATCTCAAAGTATTATAATGTCATATCTGCGAGGCTAAATCCCCCCCCCAGGGAAGTACTAAGATTTAGCGCTACGATGATCTACATATAGATGTTTTACCTCATTGGCATCTTTTCACATTATCGACGACTCTTACCCGCCTCGCGGAAATCCTTTTGCACTAAGGATAACAAAATTCCTTACCCACGAGGGTGACACTTAACTGGCACACTTAGTCCTTTAAGCTTAACTTTGCTCACATTGCTTCCTTTTAGGAAAGCGTCTTCCTGAATGACCTTTCTCTGAATTCCTCATGAATATTCTTCTGTTGTCCATTCTTTTATGGCCGGAACGAAATCTAAAATTCTCATGATGTCGATTATTATCAAATCACTCAGTCCCTAATTCATGTTTAGTTTATCTTGTTCACCAATCCATACTGGTTTCTATTACTCTGGGGTCTAACTTTTCTTTCTGTTAATCACGTTAGAATCGCGAACTTATTTCTCAAAATGAGGATGTGACTGTATGGCCTATACTCTCTTGTTGTCTTAAGGCCCATCACCTCCCGTCTCTTTTTTTCATTTGACTATAGATTCTGTAACACTCTACTGTTGCCATACATGCATCACATCTCACTCATAATGCTTCATTGTCCCACTTCGTACTTCCCTGCTAATATTTCTATTTATCACTTTATCCTGAAAACTTTAACAAGACATTCTTTCGCTCTTTACCTTCCCTTGCTCCATCTACTGGCTCTTCGGGCTGCCTAACATTCTCCTTCTACTAAGGACGGGAGCCATACTAAGGTAATATTTATCCATTCAAGGTTTTCAGTTCCTATCTTTGTAGTACTTATATCTAGCTGTACTATTTTAGTGTGCACCATCTGGGTGTCTCACAAGGAGATCTATTAACACATTTGCAATATCCTTCGGAAATGTCAACTAACGCAAACAATTCATCCACCATTTTGGCTCACTCTAACCCCAGCCGGATCGTGATATTATGTCCTTCTCTTAAACCATATTTGTTAGCTCCCATAGGGCATAACTCAAATCGGTGTGGCCAATTATACATACCTCTGTTACTGTTGAAGGTAACGCAAAATGTTTATATCTCTCTTCCTGAATGGTAAATAAGGATAATCTTTATTAACTGGGTATCTCGTACCCTTCTTTACCTTGCTTGTTTTACTTGCTGTAACTCGTGTCTAACTTTCGATTCCGTTATTCCTTTTTAGCGTAAGAGTGGATAAGTATTCTTTCCTAAAAGCTCCTTATCAAGAACCGCACACTTTTTAGTACACGCATGATCTGCTGAAGACCTCTCATTTACTCATCATAAGCAAGATGCAAAATCGAGTTTCCTCTAACTCAACACTTACATAACTATATTTCTTATCGATCATCTTTCTGAATGTAGGCATCGTCTTATTACGAATAAAAGTTCAGGATTTGAATTCTTATAAGTGAGCTCTACCACACGATCTAGAGTAAGAAGAAAGAGTGACAGTCCTAAATGCCCTGTAGCCTCCTACTTATAAGTGTGGTGCACAACACACCCATAAACAAGACTCTACTAGACACGGCTTGTAAACTCCCTAGGACAGAACTGCTTTGATACCACTTTTGTCATGCCCCGAACCTGGGGGCGAGACCGGCACCCGGTACCTTACTCAACCGAGTACCAATGTAACGTATCTTTCTTATTATATAATCATATACAAGTGACATACGGGCCTAATAGGCCAACATGATCATTTATAAACTCAAAACGTAGGCCGACAAGGCCGTACTATCTTTCACGTACACGACATATATCTACAAGCCTCTAAGAGTACATAAATGTCATAAAGGTCAGGACATGGCCCCGCCATACTAATCAGTACATGTCCTAATCATACTGACCACATAAATAACTCCGGAGCAAATAGAGCGCACCAACACCTTCCGCTGAGCTGATAGCCTACTTGGAGGACTCTCGACCTGTCTATCAGGACCTGCGGGCATGAAACACAGCGTCCCCAGGCAAAAGGGACGTCAGTACGAATAATGTACCGAGTATGTAAGGCACATAAATAAGTACATAACAGACATGGAAGAATTATAGAGTAAATGACTCAACCTGTAAGTCTGGATAACTCTGTAAATCATGAAATAATTATAGTATCATGCATATGCGTATGAATGTCATGTCGTGCATAGGTACATGTTTCATAACATCATCAGGCCTCTGAGGGCATCTCATCATATCATCTCGGCCACTGTGGGCAAAATCATCAATGTATACCAGCTGATCAGGTGGTGGTGCGTATATAACGCCGTAACCTTTTCCCATATCCCATATACATATATATACATATATACTGTAATATACGCATATATAACGCCATCTGGTCATGGGTCAATGTATATGTATAAATGCATGAAATGCATAAGAAATACGCTAATAAAATTTCTCGGAATGTCATAAAAATAATATGCATGTCGGATAAACTTTATCAAATACATATTTTTCTCAGACCCATGAACCGAAGATATAATAATAATTAAGAGATAACTATATTTTTTTCATATGGGAAAACCATTATGTTAGTGCTGTTAAGCCTTGCTGCTCAAATATTTCAATGATAAGAGAATCAATAACAGAATATAATCGAAGCAAGACGATACATGATGGTACATTCAACCTTTTCTCTACAGCTTTAAAGGTTTTTACAATCATGTACACTTGCATACAGTCTAGCTTACTAGACTCTTTCCATTTCAGTGATAGATTGCTCAATTATGGCTTATATTTATATTTTATCTCTCTTTGCTCCTTGTGCTATGACTAATTACTAATTCACATGGGGAATTAAGAATATAGACACCCCTAGTATTTCTATAAATAGAGTTATTTATGAAAGTTGTGTATTTGCTCGTTTCGCTTGTGTCGTATAGATCATCCCAAAAAGAAAGAAGGGATAGCCTTAACATACCTGGAGTAGGCAAAAATCCGTATGATATCCTTGGAAAAGGTTGCACCGTACTCTTTTAGAACCGCAAAATTTTACGTTGCTAAGGTGCTAATAATTCTCGCTGGAACTGATTTGGTCGTAAGAAATTTTGTTGGAAGCTTTTCGGATTGAGTTTTAACGTCTGGTTTAGAGAATGTTTTGAACTTGATTTAGGAAGAAGGCATACGATTCTTAATTGTTTAATGTCCAAGTGAAAACCAAACTTGAATGTCTTGTAAGTAGACTTATGACTAAGGCCTATTACACGTAAGTAGATTGTAATGAGTTTTATTTTAGATGGCCACCTAAGACAATATGACTAAGAGTCATATGTCTTAGTAGTGGCTGCTGCTACGTGGGGGTTATTCTTATCTTATAATTCATTAATTAATTAGATAATGTCCCGTTACCCGATAATTAGCCAATTACCCACATAATTAAGAATTATCTCAAATTACTTAAAATTCTACTTATTTTTAATACACTTTATACATCCTACTGTCATGGTCATATGGTACCTTACATGGTACTAGTCCATTAATATCGAGTATTATCGCTTGGCCCGTATTTTATCCCAATATGTCAAACTTGGATGAAAATTTATTTTCTTTGATTCACTTACCCTTTCACCTTCACGAATTTACTCATCACTTGTTTGAAATAGCATAATCCTTATAATCTCCAAATAATCTTTTCCTTAGACTGATGTCAATTACCTTACGACAAATTCAACGTACAATACTACAGAGTACAACATCATCATAATTTAATATTGCGAAGCGTAACATCATCGTAATGTAGTACTGCAAGGCGTAACATCATCTTAATATAATACTGCAGGACGTAATATCGACGTAATATTGCGGGGCGTAACAGATAATTACGGTAGCCCGGAACTCATAATCCTTATAGAGTATTACGGCGAGATTATAGCTAAAGAGTTAAGAATTAATCCGGCAATTGGAGAAATCAATAGCCCTAGATCCTTTTACTTTTGAATTCAATTTTAGTCTTGATTATTGCTAATTTTATTGTCATTTTTCCTTAGCTAAATAAATTCCACTGATTATTCATAAAACTCTTGCATCCGGAAGTTGTCTGAGCTTATCATTAGCATTATTTAAAGTTGTAGTAAATAGGTTAGTTCCCTGTGGGATTCGACTCTGGACTTGAATCGGGTTATATTTGCATCGACCGCTTAGTACTTTTTATAAGGCATAGTTGGGCGTGATCAAATTTTGGCGCAGTTGCCGGAGAACTAACGGTGTTATTTATTATAACTTAGAAGAATTGCTAGGATTCTTAGTTTAGATCAATTTCTTACGGTGTTTAAATTTTTCCATTGAAATTCTCACGTTTGAATTCTCCTGTGACTCAGGTGTATGCCTAGAAGCTCTTTGAGGACTGGTGAACGTTTTGAAGGACTCTCAGACCCAGAGAAAGCATTCAGGGCATTAAATCGAGCCAACAAGAAGAACAAACAGTTACAACAAAAACACACACTCAAAATTGAAATGGACAACGTGAACGATGTCAACAGAAACAATCGGAATAATCGGGTTGACCCAAACAATGGAGTGGTGGCACCTATGCCAGAAGCTGCTCTTTATGATTAGGCATAACCAACTGCTGATAACCTGGCCACCGCCATTGCTGTACCTCAGATACAAGCAGAGACATTCCAGATCACCAACAACATGCTACATCTGTTGCAAAATAAGGGACTATTCTCCGGGTCATACATTGAAGACCCACAATAACATCTGAAGAATTTTCTATCAATATGTGTGACCCAAAGACAGCCGAATGTGACTCCTGAAGCCATCAAGCTATTACTGTTTCCATTCTCTGTGACTGGAGAGGCTCAAACTTGGCTGAATTCGCTCCCAATAAACTCCATTGCCACTTGAAAAGAATTAGTCAAATAGTTCTTAAACAAGTTTTATCCTCCCAACAAGGCTGCAAGGCAGATTGATGAGATATTGCAGTTCAGGCAGAAACCAACTGAAACCTTGCAAGAAACCTGGGAGAGGTTCAAGGGTATGCTAGTGAAGTGTCCGCACCATGGCATTTCAGATCAGACGCTGGGACAGAGATTCTACATGGGTTTAGCAGACAGTTTGAAGGCCAATGTAGATGCTTCAGCTGGGGGTGCATTTTTGAGCAAGACATTCAAGAGTGCAAGATTCTTCTCGACAAGATGGCTCAAAATTCAGGTTGGATGGCTAGAGGTACGACACTTACACCAATAGTGCATTCTGTTGCTCTTGACCCAAACAATTCCCATGCAGAGAACATAGCCACTCTCATGACTCAGATGAGCACACTGACAAAGAAAATTAATGAGATGGGTACAAAGCAAGTGCACATTGTTGATACAACAAATGGAGGATTGTGCACTCCTTGCATAAACCAATCATATGTGTGCTCGTGGAATGGAGAGAATGACAACCAGGGATTCAGAGAAGACATGAATTATGTCAATAATTTTGGAGGTCAGAGGAAAGGTGGGCAATAATGGGGACCAGCACCAAACCAGTAGTACAGACCCAACCTGCCACAACACAACTCCAATTCTGGAGGCGCACGACCAAAAGGTCAAGTTATGCCTTATCAAAGGCAGCAGGGCTATAATCAGTAGCACCAGCAACAGTTGGCCTACCAACCACCTCATCAACAACTGGACAACAACATGGTAGAAATCAGGGGTATGCTGCAACAACTCATTGGAACAAATGGTAAGATGCAAGAAAAGTCAGCAGCACATGATTCAGCAATCAAAGGCATTGAAACTCAACTGGGACAACTATCTATGGCCTTGAACAATCGCCCCCAAGGAACATTGCCCGCAGATACAAATATTAACCCAAAGGAGCAAAACCCAAATCAGCTAATGGCAGTGAATCTCAGGAATGGAAGAGATTTAGACAGAGAGCAAGCAATTGTTCAATCTAGGAGAGAGACTACGCCAACTACTCCAGTTATATTAGAGGCAGATGGGTCAGCAGAGCTCACCGAGGTGGTAGTTGAACAGGCACAGGTTGACAAGGGTAAGGCGAAGGAAGGTGAACAAGTCTCAGAATAGGTGGCACCTCTTGTGCCAGAAGCTTCCAACAAAGAAAAGACATCAAGTAGTGGACAGAGGTTGACTCCTGCACCATTCCCTAAGAGATTGGCTAAACAAAAGAAAGATGATCAATACATGAAATTCATGGAAATGCTTCGACATATTCAATTGAATATTCCATTGATGGATGCTTTTAGGGAAATGCCAGGGTATGCAAAAATGATGAAGGACCTGATATCGCGAAAATTTGACTTTCAGGACCTGTCCACTGTAACTCTGACACAGACCTGCAGCGCGGTAGTGACAAGACATATGGCCCAAAAGGTGTCTGATCCAGGTAGCTTCACTATCCCATGCACTATTGGGAGTTATGCTTTTGCTAAAGCATTGTGTGACTTGGGATCCATCATAAACTTGATGCCCTTGGAAATCTATACAAAACTGGGCATTGGCAGAGCTAGACCGACCTCAATGTTGCTGTAACTGGCTGATCGCACAGTCAAAAAACCGACATGAATTCTTGATGATGTGCTTGTGCAAGTAGGGAAATTTATATTTCCTGCAGACTTTGTTATTCTTGACTGTCAAGTGGATGAAGAGATACCCATCATTCTGGGAAGGCCATTCTTAGCCACTGGGAGAACATTAATTGATTTTAAGACTGGAGAATTGAAAATGAGGTTGAACAATGAAGAAATAATATTCAACGTTCAACGATCCATGAGGATACCCAGTGAATTTGCAAACTGCTCACTAGTGGAGGTCGTGGATGTAATACTGCCAGAAGAGGATGAGACCCTTAATGTCAAGGATCCATTAGAAGCCTGCTTGATGAATTTGGAAGAGATGGACGATGAAGGGTTGGCAGAGTGGTTCATGGCTCTCGAAGGTCATGGATTCTGGAAAAGGGAACCTCAGTTCGAGCCCCTACGCTTAGAAGAGGGAGCAACACCACCTGCAAAACCATCAATAGATAAGCCACCACAGCTGGACTTGAAACCGTTTCCAGCCCACCTCAGGTACGCTTTCTTGGGGCCTAATTCTACTTTGCCTGTTATTATATCATCTGGTTTGCTAGTTGTGAAGGTAGAGCAACTATTGCAGGTATTGCAAGAATGTAAGTCTGCCATTGGTTGGACCATGGCAGACATAAAGGGTATCAACCCAGCCTTTTGCATGCACAAGATTCTTCTGGAAGAGGGGCACAAACCTTCCAGGGAACATCAATGACGGCTGAACCCGAATATGAAGGAAGTAGTAAAGAAGGAAGTGATTAAATGGCTGGATGCGGGTATCATCTTCCCCATCTCTGACAGTAACTGGGTCAGTCCTGTCCAATGTGTGCCGAAAAAGGGAGGAATGACGGTCGTACAAAATGAGAATAGCGAGTTGATCTCGACTCGTACAGTCACGGGATGGCGAATTTGCATGGACTATCGGAAACTGAACACAGCCACTCGAAAGGACCATTTCCCATTGCCTTTCATTGACCAAATGTTAGACAGGTTAGCTGGGCGGTCCCACTTCTATTTCTTGGATGGATACTCGGGGTATAACCAGATCTCAATAGCCCCGGAAGACAGAGAGAAAACATCCTTCACTTGTCCATATGGCATCTTTGCCTTTCGGAGAATGCCCTTTGGACTTTGCAATGCACCGGTTACATTCCAGCGGTGCATGTTAGCTATTTTCACTAACATGGTGGAGGATATTATGGAGGTGTTTATGGATGATTTCTCTGTGGTGGGGGATTCATTCGAAGATTGTCTTCACAACTTAAGAAGAGTTCTCAAAAGATGCGTGGAGACAAATCTGGTGCTGAATTGGGAAAAGTGCCATTTTAATGTGGCATCGAGTGTCCAGCAAGGGCATTGAAGTCGACCATGCCAAGGTTGCTGTGATTAAGAAGCTGCCACCGCCCACTTCGGTAAAGGCAGTGAGAAGTTTCCCTGGGCACGCCTGGGTTCTATAGGCGATTCATTAAAGATTTTTTCAAAATTGCTAACCCCTTATGTAAGCTGCTTGAAAAGGATCAACTCTTTGTGTTTTCTAATAATTGCAGGTTGGTTTTTGAGGAGCTGAAGAAGAGATTGGTGACTGCACCCATCATAGTTGCACCCAACTAGGAAAAACCGTTCGAGCTCATGTGCGACGCCAGTGATTATGCTATAGGAGCAGTCTTGGGGCAACACAAAGACAAGATGATGCACCCGATTTACTATGCAAGTAGGATGCTCAGCGGTGCACAACTCAATTACACTGTAATGGAAAAGGAAATGCTGGTTGTAGTGTTTGCCTTCGACAAATTCAGGTCGTACTTAATTGGTTCAAAAATTATTATTTATACTGACCATGCAGCAATTAGGTACTTGATAGCAAAGAAGGAGTCAAAGCCACGCTTGATTCACTGGGTTCTTTTTCTACAAGAATTCGATCTGGAAATCCGTGACAGAAAGGGGACGGACAATCAAGTGGCAGACCACCTCTCAAGATTGGAAGGAGCTGAAAAGAGAATGGAGGTTGAAGACATAACAGAGACTTTCCCGGATGAACAGTTACTTGCTGTGACAATGGAGGAGACGCCATGGTATGCTGATATTGCTAACTATTTAGCAAGCGGTATTGTACCTTATGAACTCTCCTCAATTCAAAAGAAAAAGTTCTTCCGCGATTGTCGAGCCTATTATTGGTACGAACCTCTATTGTTTAAAATATATGTAGATAACATGATCCGGAGGTGTATCCCCGAGAAAGATCAACCTTCTGTTTTGCAGGCTTGCCATGCTTCACCATATGGTGGACACTTTGGAGGAATCCGGACAACAACAAAAGTGTTGGAATCGGGATTGTATTGGCCTACCCTGTTCAAGGAAGCCCATGCTTGGGTCAAAGGTTGCGATGAATGCCAAAGGACAGGCAATATATCTCGCCGTCACGAGATGCCGATGGCCACAATTCAAGAGGTGGAGGTTTTTGACATGTGGGGGATCGATTTTATGGGGTCGTTCGTCAGCTCGTATGGTAACAAATATATATTGGTAGCGGTTGACTATGTCTCCAAGTGGGTCGAAGCGGTGGCTCTCCCAACCAATGATGCAAAAGGGGTAACAAGTTTCCTAAAGAAAAACATCTTCACACGTTTTGGCACCCCGAGAGCTATAATCAGTGATGGTGGAACCCATTTTTGCAATAGAGCGTTCGCACGTCTATTGGAAAAGTATGGAGTTCGCCACAAAGTAGCCACACCGTACCACCCACAGACGAGCGGGCAAGTTGAAGTGTCCAATAGAGATATTAAAAGTGTCCTGACAAATATAGTGAATGCAACAAGGACTGATTGAGCGAAGAAGCTGGATGATGCATTATGGGCGTGCCGCACAACATTCAAAACTCCAATTGGTATGTCACCGTACAAGTTGGTGTTTGGAAAGGCATGCCACCTTCCGGTAGAGCTCGAACATAAAGCACTTTGGGCACTGCGACAGTTAAATCTGGATATAGAGACCGCATGCACCAGTAGAGTCACTGAGTTACATGAGCTCAAGGAATTCAAGTTCCATGCATTTGAGAATGCTAGATTATACAAAGAAAAGATGAAAATGATCCATGATAAGAACATCTTAGATCGGAACTTCACGCCCAAAGATCTAGTGTTGTTATACAACTCGAGATTGTGATTGTTTTCGGGTAAGTTGAAGTCCCGATGGTCAGGACCCTTCAGAGTGGTGCAAGGGTTCTCAAGCGGAGCTGTAGAGATTGAATCCGTAGATGGGACAAACAAGTTCACGGTAAATGGGCAAAGGTTGAAACATTACTTTGGAATGGTCGAAGAGAAAGGGGATAGAATAGTGATAACTTTGGAAGAGCCCCAGTATGCGAACGAGGAGTGATAATGAAAGCCTGCGTCATACCGCGATGTTAAATCAGGCGCTTCCTGGGAGGCAACCCATGGTTTGTTGTAAATCGTCGTGCCGCGACGTTAACTTAGGTGCTTTTTGAGAGGCAACCCATTATTTTTCTTACTTTGGTTTTTGTAATTGATTTTGAACAACTTTGACCGATCTACTAGTGTGCAGGGCAAAAATTATGCGCATCAGAAGGATTCTGGGGTTGAAATTAATCGAGAATAGGTAAAAATGCGGCAAAGACAAAAATTGGCTGGAGACGAGATCCGCGGCCGCGAATTGGACCATGGATATGGCCGCGGATTTTGGCCTGTGTTCTGTCCCCCGTCCGCGGCCGCGAATTAGACCTCGAATTGGGGAGCGGATATTTGGTCCCCCTCTGCCCAGAATCCGCGACCGCGGATCTGGTCGCGGATATGGGGCATGTCCAGGTAAGGTTTTTTTTAATTTTTAGTCAAATTTTTTTTTTATTTTTTTTTATTTTTCCTAACTTAAACTCCCACCACCCCCACTTCCCTCACTTCTCTTCTTTCCTTCCTAACTTCAAGTCCCCAAACCCTTCTCCTTCCCCCAACAAATAAAACACCCCTCCCTTCCCCCATATTTTCCTTTCAACACAAGACTCTTCTCATTCCTTCTCTTCTCCACTCAACCAATCTCCAACCTCCATTCTTCTCAAGATCTCCAAGTAAATACATGATTTTATTCCTCTTTCTTAGTATTTTTCTTTTTTTCTTTTCATTTTTTTTTCTTTTTTGTGATTTTGTGTCAATCTTTTCCCTTGCTATTGTATGTATAGGATAGTAAAATCATAGGTGCTTTTGTCGGGGATTTGGATGGTGGTTTATATGTGGTATATGGAGGCTATTTAAATTGGTTGATTTGGGGGAAGCCATTGTTGGGTTTGTGAGGAATGGTAGTCTAATTGGGTCTTTGGGTGATTTGGGAGGACATATGCACACTACCTGTTTGTTGATTTGCCTTAATGAGTGTTTAATATAAATTGTGACCAATTGTGCGAGTGAAGTCTGAGTAACCGCCATTGGGTCACATATTCCGCTCTCCATTAATAATAGTATTTATTGTGTAGGTAACATGCAACCTTCAAGGAAGAGACGCGCTACCAGGGCCTCATCAAGTGGTCATGGAGGCTCATCTCGGGGACGGGCACCGGCCAGTGCAACTCAGTTTGATCGTACCAGGTTTGTCTCTAGAGCTGCCCAAGACCCTTTCAGTTTGAAGGCCACTAAAAAACCTGTACTGGAAAGGGGTATTGACAGGGCGTCCCTCCAGGATGAGTGCCTTAATATGTATCGGGAGTTGATCAGGCACAGGTTGGATAGCTTTTTCGAAGAGCCGGAGGAGGGTAACTTGATGCTTGTCCGGGAGTTCTATGCCAACTTCCCCGAACATGAGGATAGAATGTGTACTGTGCGACACACGGGGGTGGATGCCTCGATAGAAGCCATCAGGAGAGTGTATCAATTGTCTGAATTCAATGGGGATGAGGATTTCTATGATACTTACAGGAGAGAACCCATCACATGGAACAAGTTTTTCAGAACTATCTGCGCACCAGACAAAGAGGTAGTGTGGGTTGTGCTGGGATCGAAGCTACACTCTGCCTCACTCATTTTTGAAGGAAAGTGTTGGTTGTACATCATCAACAGTCGCTTGTTGCCGTCCCACAACACCACGGAGGTAAATGGTCCGAGAGATGCCTTGATCTGGTGCTTCGTGAATGGACACGACTTTGATGTGGCCAAGGTTATTCAGTCTGAGATGTTCGTCCGTTCACCACAGAAGAGGTATGGGTTCTTTTTCCCCTCTCTGATCACTAGATTGTGCCGGGCAGCAAGGGTGCCTGAGCCACCAAATGCGGATAGCATGGTAAAGAAAGAAGCAAAGTTTCGGGCAAACAAAGTGACCATCGGGAAAGACCCGGTGGCACCAGGGGCAACTCATAGTGACGATTCTAATGCGTCGGAAGAGGGCGATAAAGGGCAGGAGGAGGTTAAACCTGCCTCACCCCCACAAGAACAAGCTACAACGGTTGAAGGACCATCCCAGGGCAGACGGAGCACGCGAATGACAGCCCTAGAACAAGACATGGCAGGACTGCGCACTTCCGTCACAGCATTGGGGACTAGAGTTGATGCTTTGGCCACCCAAAATGCGAAGTCAGAAAAGAAAATCATGGGCTGGCTGCGTGCGCTGGGGAGAGCATGTCATCTCGACCCTGGCACTGTCTCCAATCAAGACTGATCTACCAGGGAAGTTCCTTTACCTTGCATTACTTTACTTTGTATGACATTGGGACATGCCATCTTTTTCAGTGTGGGGTGGGGGATACTTTGTTGTATGTTGTATGTAGATAGTTTCGTAGTTTATTTTTATAAATCAACTTCGACTTGGCCCGACAATGGACATCATTCGACGGGTTTCTTGAGGGACTAAAGTCGAAAGGAAAAAAAAACCCAAAAAGATTTTCATTTGTAGTAGTGTATCAATTCCCCCTTGGTTTTTCTTTAAACCACGGTTCTTTTCCAAGGGTTTTGTTTGAATCGGGTATAGTTAGCTTTTTATTTTTAGTTAGGAACTTATGGGCTATGGGCAGAACTTTAGTGTGACGCTTATTAGTTGACTCTTGTAAGAAGGCCTTAAAATGTATGTTCTTAATTTGGCTTAAGTACCCTGATCCGAGTGTTTGATGATCTAATCTGGAATGGGTCATGTGCCATGTGTGTGTGAGGCTTGTTATATTCTATGCACGACATGTAACGCCTAGAACTTGCCCCGTGTGTCTGTAAAGCGAAATGGTAGTCTTGTTTAGTCTGGGAAGTGATATAGGCATTTCTTCGTTGAACCATATATATACATACTCTACCCACCTATTTGCTATGTACCATAGTTAACCCCGTTGAGCCTATAATCCTGTTTCCTTGGCAACCACATTACAAGCCCTATCCCTTATTTGAATTGACCATCTTTTTGAACCCTTTACCTCTCGTAAGCACTTGAAATACTATGAATTTAAAAAGGATAAAGTGTGGAGTAGTTGGTGGAGCTTTTGAGTGGAACTAGGGAAATAAGGAGAAAGGTATATCTTGTTGTAAAAGCCACTTGTGAAAAAAAAAAGAATAAAAAAAAAGAAGAACATTGTTAATAGTGTATCATGTTGATTGGTAATAATTCTTTGGTGGCTTTTAAGGTGATTGTGCTCAAAGAAGAAGTGTGGGGTGGTATATATGGTGTTAAAGATGAAAATATTGGTTTAACTTAGGTGTGGACTTGATTGTAAAATAAATGTATTAAAGTGCTTAGGGAGATGTAGTCACTATTATATCCAAATATATCATACCCAACCTCCAGCCTACATTACATCCAAATAAAGTCCTACTTGATCCTAGACTGAGTGAGCTCAATTAGTAGAGTCGTACACTACGGGCAAGCCTATGGTGTGTTTTCTGTGGCACAAGAATATCATTTCTGAGGGTAAGTGAATTCTGTTCCTTTTAAAGTTCCTCAGTGTGTGTGAATTTTACTGATTGTGAAATGAGTCTCTTTTGTTGTGAGCAGGCACTTGATTCATGAAGGAGAGGTAAGTCTCAACCTATGAATTAGAGTAAGTAAGCCGGTTAGGAACATTGCATGGCTAGAGGGAGTCAACTCTTGAGGTGTAGATGTTGCACTAATGTCCTCAATTTATGTGAAATATTCTTGGTTTGACGAGTAGGGAGGTCGCTCAGTGAAGTTAGGCCTCTTAGAGTATGGTTTGATTGCTCGGGGACGAGCAATGGTTTAAGTGTGGGGTGTTGATAGTAGGCTATATTTATGCAATTTAGACACTATTTGCACATTAATTTAGCCTCACTTTATTGATATTTGAATGCTAAATGATAACAAAATGCTCTAATTAAGAATTTGATACTTTGCAGGAGCTACTCTGAGCTAGGAGGGAGCTAACGAGTATTTTGGAGTCAACATTGAGTGTGAAAGGCCAATTGAAGGTTAGTCCGGTCGAAAAGGAGCGAGAAAAGCAAGCGAGATGACCACTCCAGATGCGCGGCCGCGAAGTGGGCCGCGAATTGGCCCGCGAACTAAAGGCAGTGAGGCAGTAGAAATCCACGGCCGGATCCGCAGTCGAATTCGCGGCCGCGGACGGGCGGACGAAAGCCAAACACGCAGGGTTAATTATGTACTTTCCTAGGTGACTAACCTAAACCTATATAAAGCCTAAACTCGCCCAGAAGTCAGGGATAGCTGTTTTTAGAAGATTTTAGAGGCAAGAACAAGGGACAGAAGACGGATAATTTCCTAAGAGTTTTCATCTTCTTCTTCATACTTCTATTTGTTGATTATGAATTATTTTAGTGATTTATTTTCCATTAGTATAAGTAGCTAAATCTATTATCTAGGGTTGATATAACCAATTGTTGGATGAAGTCTTGACTCTATTTTGTTATAATTGAGCCGTGTTTGTTCTACGATTGTTCAACTACATATTGTATTGTGGTTAATTGAAAGGGCCTTTGATTAATCGTGTCTAGTTACCTTATGTTGCTTGAGAAATAACACTTGGTTAGATTGTTGTTGAACAACACCACTTTTGGGTAAGTTAAGAGATTAATTACTTGAATTTAAAAGTAGGGTTAGAAATAATGAATCTTTGGTGGGATAATTCTGAGTTGCATAAATTGTTAACTAGAGTAGTTCGAGAGAATGCTTCTATTAAATTATTGAGATAATTACGGTAGCCCGAAACTCATAATCCTCATAGAGTATTACGGAGAGATTATAGCTAAAGAGTTAAGAATTAATCCGGCAATTGGGAAAATCAATAGCCCTAGATCCTTTTACTCTTGAATTCAATTTTAATGTTGATTATTGCTAATTTTATTGTCATTTTCCTTAGCTAAATAAATTTCACTGATTATTCATAAAACTCTTGCATCCGGAAGTTGTCTGAGCTTATCATTAGCATTATTTAAAGTTGTAGTAAATAGGTTAGTTCCCTGTGGGATTCGACTCCGGACTTGAATCGGGTTATATTTGCAGCGACCGCTTAGTCCTGTGTACAAGACATAGTTGGGCGTGATCAGTGAGTTGTGTGATATTCATCTAATCATGCATTGCATGTCTTTATTCATTACTTTTATCACATATTGCCACATTCACCTTTAGGAATAAGTCTGCATTCTCAATGCTTATCACAAGTCACATTCTTTTCAAGGAATATATCATAATCAGAAGCGTGCTTTATTATTTTTCATACCAATTTGATGGTAAACATTGCCTTCATATTTTGAAGGACTATTTTGAGAATCCTTATTGTTCTCCTTTTATAATCATAATTTTGATTTTTGGAACGCCCACGTTCATTGTTCAACCACTTGTCTTCATTTAGACTTATTATGCACCACTACCACATTCACTTCAAGAATGGAGCAAATCAAGTGGGACAATATTCATGCCTTTTCATGAAAAATATATTATTTTTCTTTAGTCATCATTATATCATCAATATGGTATAGTGAGACTCAAATCCAATGTCTTATCAATATAAAGGCATGTTAGGCCATAATGAATTGGGACTCAAACCCAACTCTTATCATCATGGAACATCAGGACTTGATCCTGATGTCTTACCCTCATGGTGCATTGCGACTTGAACTCATTGAAGTTGATATCATTAATAACAAAGGACAAAAATAATTTCAAATACGAAGGAAATGCTTACCTCTTGAGTTAAACTCTTCATAATGTCATTTGGATATAATTCTCAACAATAGACTTTTATTTACTCAAATCAGCTAAGTAATTAGTGTCAAACAGATATATGAAAATATAAAATAATATTAAAAATTCACATGTGGTCTTTGTTGCAATAAGCTTACTTCAAGATGAAAATGATATGACCAGAACATTAAAGAAAAATGATGTATCAAATAGAATAATATAGTACTACTAGTTACCATGTAATTTTATGAAAACTAAGTATTATGCTCTCTAGAAAAATAAAGAGATATAACAGAACCTTTAGGTTAATCAGGGAATCAAAAAAAATAGTGGATAAATCTCTATCTACTACTATATACTTTCTATATAGAAATGATTCAACATGTTAATTTGATAACAACTATCATCAACGAAAAATTTGGTGTAGTACATACTTCTTGTACTAATATTTTATCTTATTAAAATAAAATAGTTACGAGTATTATTATTATTATTATTATTATTATTATTATTATTATTATTATTATTATTATTATTATTATTATTATTATTATATTATATTATATTTGACAGTAAACTAATATATAATCACTATACTAGGTATACTAAAACCGTATTATAAGGTAAAAACATAAGCATACATAATAAAGTATAATTTTAATTTGGTAGATTATTTAGTCTAACGCATGCCACCTATTATTTAGTTCATGAAAATTTAACAATACTATATTCATGAACAAGGTACTCAAGTTTATATTATGATGAAATATCACAACAAAACAAAAATGAAGGAACCAACATTCATTTGGCGGAATATACTCATATGTATATCTGATATCAAATTCTAAAAGAATTGTTAGGCTTGATAGTTTTGACAAATAGATCATCGAGATATACCTTACCAGAAGTGGAATTTAACCTTGAGGTTAGAGACTTCGTGCTGATAACGTGTTATGAAACAAAACCAATAAGTAACAATATAGAACAAGGAAAAATAAGCTAAGAGATATAGAGAGAAAGAGAAGAGAAATTCTTATATCTTCTTCAATTGTGTGTTTCTTCCTATCTATTACAAGGCCTTTATATATGCATGAAAAGTGAATAAAAATATATCAATGAATATGTCATTAAACATAGAAATATGTCATTGAATATGTCATTAAGCATTTGAGAAAATCATAGATGAAGAGTAGACATTCACCATAATTTGATTTTTCTTATAACAAAAAATATATAATTGTGTGCATTTTTTGTTCACTCAATGAATCTAACTCGAGTACATACGTGAAAGTAAAGTTGTTTTGATTTTGCCCATTCTAGTCTAGCTCCTTACTAGGATTCCGCCAGACTTTTTGCCTACATCAAAAGGTCCAATGAGGATTTTTTTGCTCATATATGAAAAGATACGTTTATGATATTGGTATGAAATGGATTCAAATAAAGCATAATGGACATAGATTATTTATAAAGTTGATTTAAGCTAGTTTTGGATTGAGGTATAGTTGATATAAGGGTGAGGGGGGTAATCTTTTAAGCTAATTATAAGACAAGTGTTTATACATCAAAATCAACTTATAAGTATTTTTTTTTTACTAAACTTTTTTCTATCTCTAATTTCCTTAAAATTCCCGACATCAAAGTCAGCTTATAAGTAATACTAGGATGAAAATATTTAAATATGAAAATTCCTGACATTCGCTATATTATTATTGACCATACATAACAATCCTCACATTGTTTTTCGCTGGATATAATTTTTTCATTATTCATCGTATAAATATTTTTTTGCATTATAATCCCTCATAACTAATATGTCTGCATATGCCCTTAATTGTCTAAATTTCTTAATTATTCAAGCTTTTAAAATTTTAAAATATAAAAACCCTCTTACATGATATCATGATCCTAGAATCACTATGACTAATGAAAAAGAGAGGGGAAAATGATCCTAGAATCACTATGACTAATGAAAAAGAGAGTGGAAAAACTAAAATATGGTTCTTTTTTTAAGTAACTTCACGTGGGCCACCGGGGTAGCAAAAAATTGCAAGATTATATATTTGCTTTGCTCTTAGTGGTTGGTAAATTTAAAATCATTTAATTTCGATATCTGCTGATCAAGATAATTTATTTTATACCCTTTCCTTAATTTTATATCTTATCATAGTATTGACATTCCAACAAGAAGCTCTTCTTTCACTTACATGATTAAGTCAGTCAAATTTTCGGACAAGTGGATGAACTTACGCAAAAAAAAATAAAAAAAATTGTTACTGTACTACACGCAGTCCATAATATCTACTACTCCTATCTTCTAAGATATGTCTTTACAAACGATCTTAAAGATATTTAATAACTTTGATTATGTTATCAGTCAATATTAACCTGTATATTTGTTTAAATAACTCATTTAATTAAGACTCTGTTAACTAAAAAAGTAAGGTGGAGTTGGGAAAGAACTTTTTAGTGACTTTTTATTTTTTGAAATGGCAAAAATTTTGAAACAAATTTAATTTGCCAAAATAACTTCGTAATATTTGGGATTAAAATGTACTGCCTTTTACTGTGATTTTACTTTTGCAAATTTGTTAAATATGATCGCAGTTCATGCTCTATAATGCCACTTTCTTTTGTTTCCTTTGACAATCCCCAGAATTAGAAAGACATCTAATACATATTCATTTATGTTATTTAGAGATGTGAATCTCTCCTCAAGGTGGTAAAAAGTATTCTGATCCACGGTTCATTTTTTCATTGGAAATCAAAATACTTAATCCTGAAAGATATAATATCGGTAAAGTAATTGGCGAGTCTAATATGTGTGACCAAAAAATACTAACACTGTTATTTGAGTAAATGCAACCTTTAGGTTAGAGATTATTTTTCGAAAAGAGTATATATATATATATATATATATATATATATATATATGGAATGAGGTTGATGCATGAGCAGTGAGAAGAGTAACATCTAAAATGGAATTGCAATTACCATAGTAACTCCAATTTTGACACTTTAAACATGTTACATGACCGTTAATATAACTTTCAAGTTTCAAACTATAGTTTCCCTAAGTTTCTCAACTAAAACTTTGCTAAAATTGGAGAGGTTTATTTTGAAAAAAAAACATGTACACCTGAGGACTTAAAACTCTAAAAAGAAAAAAATATTTATACGTTGACCCACAAAGTCACTGTGATGTCTCCATCCATAAAAAGCCATCCCTACTTGATAATATGGCTGAGAACTGAGAAGAGACCCCCTAAATCCATAGGCGGATTCAGGATTTGAGGCTTATGAGTTCTTACCGTAATTTTAAATTAATATACAATAATATCTGGGTTCACAGTAAGATATTTATAAATATTTAGTGAATTTCTTAATATAAATACAGAGTCTACGCAAAAGTTATTGGTTTCCTAAAAACCCGCAGTCAATGCTCTAGATCCGCCCCGGCCTCAATCCCTTAGCCCCCCTGACATTTAGAATGAGCTCCCATTTAACCCGTTTATGTCCAACCAATTTGACGTATAATGACAACATATTTTTCTACCATTTCAGCTACAGAAGTTCTAAGAATTTCTTTTTATCGAAAAATTATTCTTAGTAAGTATGACTAAAAAACTATATATATATATATATATATATATATATATATATATATATATATATATATATATATATATAAAAGGTAACTTGAAATTTAATTTATTTGAGATCATATGTTTGAATCCCAAGTACACTATATAATCAGAAGGAATTGTTGGCTTCTATCAAAGGGAAGGCCCACCCTATAACTTCAATTGGCCTTAGTTGGTAGGGGTTACACTGTCATCTGACACTCTAAAGAGTCAGTAATAATCCCAGATCTCAGGACATGCACTTCGCTTTTTTTACGTTTGCACAGTCAATTCAGCAACACAACAACAACTCAGTATAATCCCACTAGTGGGGTCTGAGGAGGATAATGTGTATGCATACCTTACCCCTATCCTGGGGTAAAGAGGCTATTTCCAAATGACCCTCGGCATCCTTCCCTCCAAGAACTCTCTACATTGCTCTTGGGGTGACTCGAACGCACAACCTCTTGGTTGGAAATGGAGGGTGCTTACCATTAGAACAACCAACTTAGAAATAATCCCAAAAAAACAGAAGTCTTGAAGTTTGAGACAGGATAGGGATGGGAATAGTTGGAATTTGGTAATCACTAATGGGATGATGTTAGAAATTTCAATGTCCCCGTTCAAGGGATTCAAGATTTATCTTATGCTAAACAATGGACAATATAAATTTTTAATATTATCATTATGTTATACTTTCTCAGTTCCAATTTATGTGATATTATTCGTTTTTTGATATTTAAACTTCTTAATTTTGATTATATATTTAAAGATCAAATCTTTAAGTTTTTTAATAAAATTTATATTTTCGAAAACTACATAAAAAATATTATACGTCACAATAATTAATAATTTAAAATATTTAAAAGTTATATGAAAAAGTTACAGCCAAAAAACAACTCATTTGTATTCGAAATCCGAACACTATTATATAAATTGAGATAGAGGGAGTATTGTATTATGTAGCAAATTACATACTTTATTTTTAGGTGATTAATTACAATTATTATGAACAATTATCTTTTAGGGAGTAGTTGTCTTGACATTATAAAAAGTTACCCCGCTAAACTCAAGTTAAATTAAAATACCATAAAAGAAAACCCCACCACAAATATCAATGTGCATGAGCCAATTAAATGCTTTTACTCCATTAGCACCTCTCCTAGGCCCCTAATGTAGTTCATTTCTCTCGCTTACTGGTCTTTCGCTCTGGTGTAATGCGAAGCTTAGTTGGCTCCTGAATTGGATAAGACTACAGAAATCAGTGAAAAGTTGGTTCGACCAATCGTTACCCTCCACTTTTCCCAATCCAAAAATACCAGTTTCAAGAATTCAGGAGAATTGATTGATGCATCTGTATCCCTTTATCCACCACATACAGCTAATATCTAAGTCTAACCCTATGAAGGATAAAATGGAGTGTATTATGTTTTGATTACTCTATTCACTCTAATCATGTGAAGTAATTTGACTTAGGAAAGAAAGAAAGACCTATAGAACTTGTTTTATTAGATACGTTTGTATATTTAAGTGATCATAAAATTTCTTACGACGAATGAAATGATTCTTAAAATTAAATTATTTTTGAATATAGAAGTGTTTATTTTTGAATGAATTAATAAGAAAATAGTATCATAAACAGAGTAATAAACGAGGCTCCTAACATACTCTCTTAGTCTGAAAAAATAATTTTTATTTTTTTTTAGTTTGTCGCAAAAAGAATAATTTCATTCTATATTTAGAAATAATATAATTTTAAACTTTTCATTTTACCTTTAATAAGATATTTATAACTATATAGTTTTAGACGATAAGTTTAAAGTTTTTTTCTTCATTCTTAAATTCAGTGAGAGAGTATTTTTTTTTTTACACTTGGCTTGTGAGATTTCCAAATGCCTCTTCTACATTCAAAAGTTCATTTGTTTTCTAAACAACTTTCTGTAGGTTTCTTTGGACTTTCATGTGACCAAAAATATTCCTCTCATTAGCTTTCAGTTTCAAACCATTTTTGGCTGAGAGTTGGGAGCTGCTCTCATGAAAATCATCATTTTCTTTTTAGCTTTTTTGCCTTCAGTTTCCAGTATTGAGGGTGATGAAAGTTTCAAAGCTCATGTAATATTTATCTATAAATCTCTGTGTTGCTTGTCTTTTCCATTCTGATACTGCAGAACACTTTAGCCCCTTGAAATCTGTGATCTTCTTTGTGGAGGTTGCCATTAAGAGAAAACTCAGAAAAAAAGCTTCTGCCCTTTTTTTGGAGCTATTTACACCTAAGGTAAAGAAGATTCCTGATACCATTCTCTTATATCCTCTTCTTTTTCTTAATCAATGATTCCCCTGAATAACCAAAAATAATTCATAAAAAAAGAAGCCAAACAACCCTTTCTCTTAGCTATATAAATAGTTGTAAGGCGCTGGCAAGCTCTTTTGGTACTTCAAATAAAAAAGCCTCAAACTTTTTATCTCTACATTCTTGAAATTTTGATTGATCTAATTAAAACCAAACACATGGAAGAATTGTATGGTGGCTATAACAACAACAGAAACAGAGGAAAAACACAGAAAGATGGTGACTTTCAAGAAGAAGATGTATGGGCTTATATGAAGGAAACAGATTTTTCATGTTCATCATCCTCAAGAAGAGTTAAAAAAAGTAGTAATAGTACTATTGAGTCCATTGCTGTGCCACTACAGAAATCATCTACTCCTGTTAAGATCAATGACAAGAAATCAAAAAGAGTGTCAAAAGATGGTTCATTGGTTTCTTCTGATGGTGCAGTTTATTATGGAAATGTTGATATTAATGAAGTAGATGAAGAAGATGATTATGGAGATGGAATGGTTCCACCACATGAATATATAGCAAGAAGGTTAGCAAGAAATCAGGTTGCTTCATTTTCTATGATGGAAGGAGTTGGAAGGACTCTTAAGGGAAGGGACCTTAGCAAAATGAGGAATGCCATTTTAACAAAAACTGGTTTCTTGGAATAGTTACTCATCATCATTGATATCATAAGTTTTAGTACCTAACTAACAATATTAGGCTATGTTGCGACAGGTACTCCAAAATGTTGTCGTGTCTCCAAATATTTTTGGAGAGTCTGAACAATAGATATTAGACCATCCATTTTTCTCATGTGTCATTACTATTTTTTTTCTTTTTCTTTTCTTCCTCATCATGTCTAAGTATGGCCTTCCAATTTTGAGCTCGGAGTTGCAATTTTTGGGGGAAAAGAATGGCAGGCTCTGGAATTTTGTTAGGAAGGTTTATATGTTTTTGTATCCGGTATATCATATATGAAAGAGTGGTTTTTGTATTTAGTAATTTATTAGTCATGTTGTCAATAGCTAATTTGCTGCTTTATTATGTCTATTGTCTGCTTAACTTAAATTAATACTGATAACTTACATATATGTAGATGGTATAAAGAATTTATAGAAGTATCGTACAACAAGTAATGGTAGAGTTCATTAGAAAGAGTAGCTCTTTGCATTAGTTGACACAAGCTGTTTCTCTTAAATAATGGTTATACGTGCTTAACTTCTAGTACAATTTTAGTCACTCTTACAAAGATTATTCTTTTCTATTCATTTTTTTGACAGAGCATAAATTTCTTCGGCTTCTTAGAACACTGGACTTATGTCCCGTACTTTTAAAAAGATCTTTATTGTATTTTTTAATATTGACATAAAGTTCAAATTAAAGATGAGGTAATGTTGTTAATATTTTATTTTAAAAGCAAATTGAAAGAAACAGAAGGCTGGAATCATCAAAATTAAAGAGTGGAGTTTGGCAAAAAGATCATTTGGCCCCATACGATGAGTTAAAAATAGGAATTAAGGGGCAATCCTGAAATCATAGATTCAAGAATAAAAGAAAAAAAAAGGCAGTCCGGTGCACTAAGCTCCAACTATACGCGGGGTCACGGAGGGCCGAATCCAAAAATGCATGTGATATAATCGCCTTTCTTTACTTTTCATGTAGATGTTTCATTTCTATTGCGGATCCATTCAATTGATGCTTCTCTTTTTTCTGGTCATACTATACCATAATTATTTCTCAAAAGATAGGAAGACAAAAAAAAGTTTGATTAACTGGGCTCAACTAAAGCCGAGTTTTCTGAGCTTTAATTGAGCCCAAACAGACGACCCACAATTCTTGGCTCATCCTTGTAGTGCAACTTTTTATATGAATTACTCAAGAAGCAGGGTTTTAAAGTAGTTTTGCTCTTCATGAAATTAGTGTAGAAATGGCTCGTGATAGCCACTTTTTAACATGGTATTTAGTTTTTATCTAATATTTTTAATGCTGAGCAAAAATAGCCATTACTATATTAAAATTAATACGAAAAGATATTTTTACCCTTTCTTAATGAGTACTGTGTAAATATTAAGGACATGGTGTCCTTAATATTTACACCACACACATGAAGCTAAGGACGTCATGTCCTTAACATTTACACTGCACATATGAAGTTAAGGACATGATGTCCTAAAGTTTAACAACGGAAGGTGTAAATACAAGACACTTTGTCTTTAATATTTACACAACATTCATGAAGTTAAGGACACCATGTCCTTAATATTCACACAACACTCGTAAAGTTAAGGACACTATGTCATTAACATTTACACTGCACACATGAAGTTAAGGACACAATGTCCTTAACATTTACATAGCACATATGAAGTTAAGGACATGAGGTCCTAAAGTTTAACAACAGAAGATGCAAATACAAGTTAAGGACGCCATGTCCTTAACATTTACACTACACATATGAAGTTAAGGACATGATGTCCTAAAGTTTAACAAGGGAAGGTGCAAATACAGGACATTTTGTCCTTAATATTTATACAGTATTCATGAAGTTAAGGGCACTATGTCCTTATATTTACACAACACCCATGTCTAGCACAGGGGTATTTTCGTCCGGGCGGATAAAAATTTATTAAGCACTGACTAAAGAGTAAATACATTTTAAACCGTGGCTAAAGAGTAAAGATATTTCTAATTAGTGGCTAACTGTGTACTTCCCCGAAATTAGTACCTCAAATTAAGAACTCTTGGATTCCCTAAACCTTATAATATACTCCTTTTATATAGTCCTTAAACATTATGTATATTCTATACAGACTAGTCATGCAATTTTCAGTATATCATTAAATCGGTTTAATTACTGAGCTTTCACATGATTTTTAACTTGTGATTTGATCATTGATGAACTACTAGAGCTGGCACATAATTGTGGTTCAATGATCAGATTCGGAGTAAGTAAAACTAGAAACATTTTGTAAAATGTAAACTATATTAGGCATGAAAAGTTTGTGAAAAAATGCATTTTGTTATATTTGATAAATTTCACGACTACATTGTATATAGCAATAATATTGGGAATTAGTTTTTTTTTTTTTTTTTTTTGGTAATTAAGCATGTTTCATTAGTCACCAACGAAGAATTACAAAGCAAGCACAGTCATCCAGTACTAGCTATCCAAAAAATAAACTCTTTTATACCTATTACATACTACTGCTATTAACACTTCACATCAAAAAAGGACAATACAACTGGTCTGGAGACTTGTTTCTGGTCTGGGAACTATATATATATATATATATATATATATATATATATATATAGTCTGAGGATCTGGAGACTTGCTCCTCGTCAGAGGTGAAAACATCTTGAACAAGTATCTTTATTACTTGCAGGCCGTTAGAGTGAGTCAATTTGTAGGTTATTTTGGAAATGAGGTAAGAGAAAATCATCTCATTGAGAGGTTAATTATGTTGGAGATCAAAAGCAGTCACACTCTAAAGAGGCGGATCCAAAATTTGAAGCTTATGAGTTCTATAGTGACCTCGAGTAATATATACAATAACAATTGGGTTTCACAGTCAAACTCATCTCCTTCCCTGCCAGAGCTCATCTCTTGGATCCTCTAAACTGTGATGATAAGGACTTGGGTGAGCTTAGCCAATTCCAGCTTCCATGTGAATTTACTTCATATATATAGTCTTTTTATTCAGGTGCATGTAGTTCGCATCTTCACAGACATATCTATTTCACCAAGTTCTCCGAGACATTACTTAATCGTTACGCAGTTCGTGCTAAGTCGGAACTTACCCGATAAATAATTTCGCTACCTTAATACCATTATAGTTACAGCCGCAGTTTACCATAGGTTGCCGGGTTCCCTGTCACTAGATCACCAACTTCCTTGATGCTAGGTCATCAGCTCCATTGTACGACTTTGCGGAGATCTGTATATCAAGTTAACTACTGCATAGACATTTTTTCCAATATAACTATAATCTTCCATTATCTCAAGTTTTCAACATAGAACAACCGAGGTTCTGAGTTTCTACAGCTGGAAAATCCTCTTGAAGGGGAGCTGGAAATCTTCATGTAAGGCTAAAACTATAAGATATATGTCAACCTTAGCTTTTTTTGGGTGGCCTATAGTAACATCAAATCAACGAAAATCCCAAATGAAAACTTACGGTACTACATATTTGACTCAACATAAAAGTACTACGTCCAGATATTGGTGATTGGTAAGCTAATTTACATAATAACAATTGAAAAAGCTAGGACAACACAACAATGATAATGTTCATCCAATTAATTTTCTTTTGTTTCATTCAAGCGTTATATCTCTGGTGTCTCATTTTTATTGGACAATTATTCGTTTTTATTTTTAAAATAACCTAACAATTCAGTATATAGAAGATAAATTCATTTGAAATGCAAAACCACACGGTCAAAAGGAGACATAAGCCAAAACCAATCAATGGCAGTAATTCTTGATTAACGATCGTTAGACAACATAACTCATGATATTCTAAAGTGCTTCTTAGAAGCAATTTTCATTGTGGTTCGTCAAGTTGGTCAATTATTTATTACCCACTTAGGAAGAAAACTGATAATGTACGATATTGGAGCTTTGACAATGACTTTAATAATGAGGTCAATAAAGCATATAATCATAAATCTTTCACCTACTCAACACTATTTTTGTCAAAAGCAGACAATCTTTTTAGCTCCAAACCATTTACTTCCAACAACAGCGATCTTCTTGCCCTACTTGCATTTATACCTACTACATATAACCGCATCTTAATTTGTTTAAATCCCAACATTGATTATGATGAAGAAACAAACAATAATTGTCAACTGAATATAATGATAATGTTTATAATAATCATAGTAGCTCGTCACGAAGAATATATATGAATGCATGGATATGTTATATACGAATAGAAAAGAAAAAAATGTGAAGTTTTGAGAGAATATATAATGGAATTGGAACACCTTTGTAGATATGGCCGTCGCCCTGTGGCTGCTCAGTATGTAGATAGATATAAATCTCCAGCTAATGCACCAAAGCGTCTATTACTGCACCTAATGAAAACATTTCTTTCTCTAGGACATTCAACAGACGATTTTCTTTTATTTTCTGGGGATGTAGAGAAAAGAAATGCTTGTTACTTCGTCACACAGCATTCATTTCCATTTAATTATTGGAATATTCAAAATATACAAAAAAAATATATATGTAGAGAGAGAGAGAGTTCTGGGGTTAGGAGAGTGTGGCCTGGAAAAAAAGCTTCAAAATACTTAGAAACTAAAGAGAGGACGGAAAACAAGTAGACAAAATCAAGAAGAAAAAAATAAAGCAACTGAGATTCAACATGGATGTTGAGTGATCGGTATAATACGAATATACGAGATATTGGCACGGCTCAATCAAATAACAGAGTTCAAAACAAAAAAGAACTCAGCTTTCTAATTGAACCGCACCAATATCTCGTATGCATTTCCATATAACAATTAAAATCTTACCATGATATATATATATATCCAAGCAAAGAAAACTTACACACACGCACGAGAGGCCGGCTGCAGATATTGATAATCTAAGAGATATATAATAAGCCGGAGGGAAGAAGGAAACTGAAAATTAAAGGATGGATTTATAGATAGACAAAGAGGAATCTTCAGGATACAGAATAAATATAGTGGTAGGGAAGTAGTTGGCATATCTTAGTTGTAAATTTGTAATGAAGAATATTATGCCTGTGATGGTCCTTCTACATATAATGGGGGTGGGAGCTAGGTAGTAGGGGAGGGGGGTTGGAAGTGACGAAGCGAGAAACTCTAACAAGAATTTATTCAAGATGCAAGATTATCGCACCTGAAATATAAAATTATGACACCCTAAAAATAATTATTGTGTCATCCTTGTTGCAATACAAATAGTATTTATAAGTTATAATTTGCACTGACATAGGAGATTTAATATTCAAGAGAAATGGCCACTATTTTCAGATATCTTGTATGTTTTTTTCTAAATTTTTTATGAATTCTTGAAAAAAGATATAAAACTAAAAATAAATTTGTAAAGAACCGGAAAATCAATTTTCTAGTTGAATATGGGATATTCTCCCCCCTTCAAACGTATAGCTCCATCCCTAGGTGTTGGTGAGGAGGAAAATAAGGGATATGAGTAAAGGAAAATAAGAAGTTGCGAGGAACAGGCATTGAATATTGCCAACAACCCAACAAGAAAAAGGAGGTTGGTATATTTACTCAAAAGCTAGGAAACGATGAAAAAGCTCACTGAAGCAAATCTGGAGCTTTTCCATATGCATTTATTATTATACTTATTGGATTAGAAAAATGGCATATCACGAATCAATACCATGACACCTAATTTTTTTGAATTTCAAATATATCTTGCTAGCCCACTTTGGGGGTGGTTGTTTACTTTAGTATTTGAATCGTTCTTGCATTTCTTGTTTTCTACAAATATTGTGACAGGTATGAGAGCAAAAATCGACTATATAAAGCTAGATGGGCAGAAATAATAGACAGATTATCATGTAAAACTAGGGGTGGCAAACGGAAGGGTCAAAAATGGGTAATGCAAAAATGAATAAATTATCCGACCCGACCTATATTTAATACAAATAAAAAATGGTTTAACCAACGGATAATATGGATATCCATATTATGCATGCCTTCTTGAATATGATCACTTTTGGAAGAATTCCCAATCTTCTAAACTTGAGGAACCCCTAATTTGAGGCTTTACAAATGTAAAAGTTAAACTTAATGGTTATTCATTTTCTAAGTAAATAATATAATTTTTATCCGTATTTGATAGATAATATGGGTGGATAATTATTTTTTTAAACCATTTTGCCACCACCATGTAAAACCAGCAGAGGATGAGGATAATCCCTTTCAACTTAAAATTCATAAGTGGTATTTTTTTTTTTCCTTTTCTAGTTTAGTTTATTTAGGGGTGTTCATGAAAACCCGAAAAATCGAACCAAACCGACCAAAAAAACCGATACTTTTTAGGTTTGATTTGATTTTGATTTTGAATTTTAAAAATCGATCAAATTTGGTTTGTTTTGGTTTTAATCAAACAATAACAGAAAAACCCGAACCAAATCGACTATAGAAGTAGCTATTTAAATTTATTATTACACACACACACACACACACACACACACACACACACACACACACACACATATATATATATATATATATATATATATATATATATATATATATATATATATATATAAAGTTTCTAAAATGTTATGGTACATATTAGTCGTTTGTATTTTAAGTCTAGTTCTTTGCTATTACAATAATCTAATTCTTTGCCTTTACATTCTAGTTTGATTGGTAGTTTGCTTTTGCTAAGTACAAAAATTATTTCATGTTAAAAATAATCGATTTTTAATTGAGTACTTAAATTATTCATCACTATTTGATTCAACTATCATCAATATACCATGGTAAATGATAGATTTCTCAAAGAGTAATTGATTTGATAGTGTTACGATGAAAATATAGTCGCCGAAATATGTGTTTGGTAGTGTATGTCTCATAATATAAGAAAAAAAACGGTAAATAACCGAATAACCGGCAAAAATCGAATTGTTAAAAAATCGACTTAATTAATTGGTTTGGTTTGGTTCCAATATTTTAAGAACCGACTTACTTGGTTTGGTTTTCTTTTAAGGAAACCCCGATCCAAACCGATACATGAACAACCCTAAGTTTATTTTTGAGGAGAGATATTGCATAAAGTTTTTGTCCTTTGTAGCTTTTATTGAACCTTTGTTTTAAAAGAAAAAAAATCTGTTATTTTAGTATGGCATATTTGCGCATAGAGAGGTCAATTTTTCTAGTACTAGTAGTGTCCATAAATGAAAAATTAAATAGCTTTTACCTTAGAAAGAAATTTGAATGAGGGTTTTCACGTGAAAACCCTGAACAGCATTTTGCCTCTCCTTTCAGAGAAGAGAGCATTGATTGCTCAAATGACAAATCCATGACCATTTGTACGTCCCTTGCTCTGCAATCTGCATATGCACAGTGAGATGCAAGTTGATGCTGCCTTTCCATTTTGGCGGTTTAATCAACCTTCTATTATATTTCAATGTCCACCGGCCTACAATTAATTCATATTCGTGTCGAGTAAATCTACTAAACAGCTTATTCTAAATCAAGAATTTTGATTAAAAGTGAAAGAATTCCATCCATCTAATCACATCCCTCGATGGGGTGATTCTGCTCAATGTAATGTTTATTGATATAATTAAATTATTTCATATGAAGCTCAATTTTGGTACGTTTATGCATGTCACTGAGAACCCAAATATCTCATTTGTAGGTGGAGAGAGAAATGGATTCAAAATCTTAAACGAGTGGACGTAGAATATCACTGCATTCACTTTCTCTTCATGTCAATAACTAGGAACTTCATGTATGTATTATTTTTATTTAACTTTATACATGGAGTTCGAAACTACTTACATGTAGGAACTTGTGGAGGCAGGTGAGCTTGTCATTATAATGCAAAGCTAGGTTGCATTTGTTTTAGTTTGTGGGGAAGATTGCCATTTTGTATCCTTCATATATTTTATATATTTGGTTTCCGAAACATTCACCTTGACTTTCTATACAGTTTATCTAGCCGGTATACATAAATTATATATCGATTATACATAGTTATACATATATTATACATTGGTTGGCTATTTTTAGTTAAGTTAGTTGAATGGCTGCTGTTTAGGTTAATTCTTCTAATTATTATAATTAAAACGTAATGTACCCCAAATCGAACGAGTAAACTAACAGAAACTTAGAAGAAACAAAAACATAAACCTAATACCTAGACACTGTTACTAATTTAATGAGAAGAAGATCATATTTTTTTTTTCTCTATATCGATTCTTTGACTGTAAAACAAGCGATCTTATTTGAAAAAAATGTTTCCATTTTATTGGGATAAATATCATCAAACTGCATAAAAAGGAGACAATCTCGTGAACGATCTAACAAATATCCGTCGCCTTTAATTTTTTCTCTCTTTTTCTTTTGAAAAAGAGGCGGATAACTAGGCAGCTACATGAGTAGTCAAAACTACCTATACATCACTACATGAGAAATAGCTAGAGGCTAAACTTCAACTAAATATTTAATAAGTTATTAGAATTCATCCACATATTATTTAAATAGCTTAGTAATAGCCAAAGAATTAATGTTTGTCCTTTTTTCTTGTTTACTTATTTTTCTTTTTCCTTTTCCTTTTTTTTTTTTTTGTGTGGTTGAACCTTACCTAGTACCCAAGAGCTGGAGAATGGAAACGGACATTTTTAGGGAAGCTTTCATTGGTCGTTTCGCTAAATACTTGAGTTATTTTTCCAATGACTTCGTCTACGTGTTATTGAATGGATGTAAATTGGTATATACTAACAGCATAGCCGATTGTTATATAATTATCAGTATAGTTTTACCTACTTAACAAGTTATTTAGCATAATTTATTTGATACCGAGCCATGTTTGATTCGTATATTATTTGTCATTGGCTTTTAAGTGTTTTGATATGTAAATATTCTTTATACCATCAAAATATAAACGTTAAACTTTTTAAATACTAAATCCCGGAACTTGATCTTCAATGCTTTTTATTACCGTTGTCCTTTGAACATTACTAATACAATAACAACAACGATCCAGTAAAACTTCACTTGGGGTATGGGAAGGGTAGTATATACGCAGACCTTACCCCTACCCCGAGGGAATTAGAGATGTTGTTTCCGAAAGACCTTCGGCTCAAGAAGACGAAAAGAGATAATATGTCAGTACCATCAACAGAAACCAAAGGAATAATAACAGCATCATAAAAGCCAGAAAATAGATGAAAACAATAGCAATAACCAATAAATAGACTCGGCACTATAAAACGAAAGAGTAGTGTCGATCTCCCATATCCCCCTGGATAACCGACCCAAGGTACTTGAAACTGCCTCTACTGGGGATGACCTGTGATTCAAGCCTCACGTACATGTCCGCTTCCCTCGGCTCGGCACTAAACTTGCATTCGAGGTATTCCGTCTTGGTCCTGCTCAGCTTAAAACCCTTAGACTCAAAGACCTATCTCCAAACCTCTAGCCTCTCGTTAATACCGCATCGCGTCTCATCAATCAGAACTATGTCGTCAGCGAATAACATACACCATGGCACATCCCCTTGAATATGGTGTGTTAGTGCGTCCATCACCAAGGCAAATAAGAATGGGCTGAGCGCAGATCCTTGGTGTAACCCCATATATAACAACTGAAAAATGCTCTGAGTACGCCTCCTACTATCCTAACCCAAGTCTTAGCTCCATCCTACTACATAGAACATTACTAATAATTGCTTCATTTTTGGGGGGAGAAAGTAGTTCTTTTCTTAAATACAACTCAGAATTCTTGTACTTGGAGTACAAGCATTAGTGGACTCTCCATTTTATATTAGGGTATGACTATTAGCGAATTATAACTCATTTTATTTGTTTTTAAATCTTTAACTATATGGTTGAGTGTTAAAATACGCTATTTACAAATAAATTATATACCAATACATCTAAAATCATTTATTTCTCCTTTTTACCCTCTAGTTATGGGCAACAACTATTTAAGTGTTGATTTGGAATTTTAATATAGACCAAATTGACTCAATTTTTTTAGTTGACTCAATTGTATAATTGATTGGTTCGAATATCAATTTTAAGCCTTAAATGAATATCCGACCTACCAATCTGTCCAATGCACACTTTGGACTAGGTACACACATTAATAGGTTATAAAGTTGACTCTTAATATCCAAATTAAATCAATGATATAGGAATAATCAATTAAAAAGATTATCCCGTTGTCCCTTCAATAGTTTGCTTTTTCAAAATTAAAATTAATCTTTTCTAATTTATTAAGGAACTTATTTAATTATATAGTTTAAATATTCTTTACTTGGAGTTTGTACGAGGGAATTCTAAATCAAATAAGTTAGGTACCCCTCCTTAGATAAGCAAACCAAATCCTCACCCAATAGCCAGTGAATCCCAAACGGAGCCGTTTAATCTTTAAACACTTTTTTACGATGTCGTATTAAAACATTATTGCCTCCGACAAATTCTCACCGAACAGAGTACGAAACTAAACAGATACTTGTAGTTTCCTTGTGAATCCAAACTTTCTCCAATTGATTCCGTGTAGCAGAAAAAACCCTTTTTATTTTTCCATTTAAATAGTGAGAACTTGTTCAAAGTCATTATTTCTTGTTTTCTCAAAGGCGCACCCTTTTTCTTTTGTAAAAACACTGTTTGCAAGATCCGGTCTTAGTGAGAGAGTTGGGATTGAGCTTTCACTAATACTAATAGAAGAATTTTTAGTAAAGGGAGGAAAGAGCTTGCAGCCTACTTGTGGGGCACTGTGTACTTACAGCCTCTACGATAAGCAAGTGAATGTGGCCGGTGCGTGGCGAACGGTTCATCAAGCCATTTTTCGCCTCAACTCCCTAAATAGGAACAGCCAAATTGATCACAACTCCTCTTCAATTCTTCGATTTTCTTCTGTTTTGGTAAGTTTTAAAGATACCCTCTTGCGTGAATTTCCGTTCTTAGTGATTTCTACATGCCCTTAGTCCATTACAATGTAATTGTTTGTGTATTTTCGTGGTTTTTTTTTTTTTTTTTTTGGGTGTGATTCTGATGTGTTTGGCTGTCTGAAATTTGCAGGTAAAGATCAAAGTTCGAGTCTTGTCATGGCCAAGAGTTCTTTCAAGCTTGAACACCCCATGGGTAATTTTGTTTTCTAATTCAGCTTTTTGTTGTTATACTACAAATTGTTTGATTGTGTGTATGTATCTTTGACTTTTTTATGTCTTTCTTGAACTTTCATAGGTGATCATAGTTCATGTATTTGTTGTTTCAATCATGCTGAAAAACTTAATATTGATCAGTGCCTTTTCCCTTTTGTGTCCTTGGTGTTTGATGCTATTATGTTCATTTGGTTTTCCAGTTTGAGGTTTGTCTACTGAATAAGATTCAATATCTGGTGAAACAACAATGAGACCTGAATGTTTTCATCCATATGAGAGTGAGCCAGGAATTTTACAAGGTGATTAAAAAATGTCACACCTGGGATTTGGACCTATGACCTAAAGCAATATTTGAACCTTTTTGCCACTTTACTAGAACTTTTCCGTATTGTAAGGGATTCAACAACTTATATATAACGAAAAGAAATTAGCTTTTTCCCTATTTAAACAGTATAATTTTTCAATGTAGGGGATTCAATTGACCTAGCTTCACCCGTGATGAAAGTTTTATCTCCCTTTGTTGACATTTTATACTGTCTAGTGTTTGGAGCTGTATATATTTGCAGTTTAGTAAAATTATTACCTTATCAAAAAAAATTCTCATAATTGAGGCACTGTTGCATTTCTGCTTGTCTATACAACGACGACCCAGTGAAATCTCACGAGTGTTACGCAGACCTTACCCCTACCCCGAGGGGGTAGAGAGGCGGTTTACGATAGACTCTCGGCTCAATAAGACGAACAATTGAGGCACTGTTGCATTTCTGCTTGTCTATGTTCTGTTTGTTTTTTTTTCCTTCCTATGTTTAGCTGGATATCTGTTTTGACTATTTTGAGCTGAAAAATTGCATTCTGAGTGTTTTACACGTGTAATAGTAATCAAGATGCTTCCAAATTTTATGTTGAGAATTAACAAACCTACTTGTAAAGCATGTAATACTCACGAATCATGTCAGAGTTTGCATGATTGGCTTTAAGCTTCTTCTTTTTTCTCTTCTGCATGTGTGGGTGTGCATATGTTTATAGAAAAAAAGAACATAGGGGAATATGGTGGTTATTTTGACTTTTTGGTCTTAAAATTTATGTACTGCTTGGAATTGCTAAACAAGTTTATGAACTGGAGGTTAGCTCATGGAGAAGAGACTGTATAACTTTTCTCGATTCTCCTGAGCATATCCTATTTTTTGCTTGAAAACATCAGACAATAAAGCTAGTACTTTCAGGTGTAAATTCTGATGAGTGCACAATGTGGTTTTGTTTACAGAGAGGAGGCAGGCAGAGTCTTCTCGCATCCGAGAGAAGTATCCTGATCGAATTCCGGTATGATCATGGATTTAATTCAATACTTAGTACTCTTGTCTGCTTCTCTCTGACATTCAAGTTTCCTAATTCAGGTGATTGTTGAGAAGGCAGAGAGGAGTGATGTCCCTGACATTGATAAGAAGAAGTAAGTTGCTACTTTCCTTCTTTTCCTAGATGTTTTGGACGTTAAATTTTCAAAATCAAGTGCTTAATTTATGAGCTTCTACCTTAAGGTGATTAAATCTACCAATCCAGTTACATGGATTGTGTTTTGGCATGCCCTACTGGTCATCTGGTAAATTGCATTCTTGTTCTCTTTGGTGGTTATTGTTGACTTATGGTTACAAGAATGGCTTTGTGCATCTTACCCTGTTTTATAGATCAAATGTTTGGTTTTAGCATAGCTAGTAATATGAGGTGTTTGTTCCTATTAGTTTGAGATAAGGATATTGTCATGGGATGTTGGGGGTGGTTATATTTTATGTGAAAGCTTTAAGGGTGTTAATTTTCATTTTTTGTATCATTTTTTAGAAAAACAAATTCATACCAAAAAAGCTGGAATACGTATGCTTTTTCTGTTAAATTCGTATGCTTTTTCTGTTAGGAGAATCTGGCAGGAAGGTTGATGGAATACGTATGCTTTTTCTGTTAAATTCGAATTTCAAAAAAGCTGTTGTCTTCCCTGAGGTTCTCATAACGTAAATGATCAAATACTTGAGTCCATGATATTTCTATGGAGAATGGGATTGCGTGTGGAAATAGCTAATAAGCTCAGTTTAATTTAGTGAATTGGCAGGAATGGACCTATGATCGCTTGGATGTTTCTTCTCTGCAACTAAACATGCTAAGTGTTCATTAGCCGTGAAATGTTTGCAGCATTTGTATCGAATGTTATTGTCACTTATGGTTCCTATGTCTGATTGTCCATAGTTGGACTGGGTTGACCGCTCTGTTAATGCTCATTTGTCTTACCTTGTGATGCAGATACCTCGTCCCAGCTGATTTGACTGTCGGCCAGTTTGTTTATGTGGTTCGGAAGAGGATCAAGCTCAGTGCTGAGAAGGCCATATTTGTGTTTGTCAACAACACTTTGCCTCCCACGGGTAAGAAGAGAGATTTTGTAGGTCTTTTACTTATTCTGATAGTTGTATAATTGCACCTTTTTTTTTTAATTGCAGCTGCTCTGTTGTCTGCAATATATGAGGAAAATAAGGATGAAGATGGATTTCTCTACATGACATACAGCGGAGAAAATACATTTGGGTTCCTTGAGCTTGGAAATTAATATCGCAAAGTTACTATCTCCATTGTAAATCTGCTATTTCTTTGATCTCATCTTGGGTTGCTGACTGTTGTCGTTCATTTTCATTAATCTATACATCCAATTTGACTGAAGAGCTTATGGTCCTCTTCTGGTTAACCTTACCATGTACAGATGACTCTTGCTCTCTTATCCAATAGCCCCTTTTTTCTTATAAATTTCTTTTGGTTCAAAACGTGTTAGATGAAGAAGAAAAAAAAAAAGAATACAATAAATTTGTTTGGGAGAGTGTGTGATCTGTCGTCTTGTAGCAAAGGTTGTGAATGTTGTGGGTAGGGTTTAAATCTTCAGTAATTCATAGTACATGCTATTGATTTGAAAGAAAAATCTATACTAGTACTAGTTTAAAGACTGGTAATACCTCTCCTCGACCTTTTGGTTAAATATCAATTATTGCTAGCAATTGAACTTCGTGAGCTGATATACAGTTCATCAGTTTCTGTTCAATCATGTAAGGTACTCTAAATGTTTAATAAATTAGACTTGATTATGATTAACATATTTGTCCTTGTTCATATAGAAGTAGCTGAGTTATAGCTTTTCGATTGCCGCAATTTCTTTCTTGACTTAAAGAAGTTTGCAAGGAAGCAATATAAACTATGTCGTCTTTAGGAATGAGACAAGAATTGGATAAACCTAAGCAAGTCCTAATATAACTGAAGTATAACAATCCATAATTTTATTTGAGGCCTCTAATTTGACATGTTTGATCTGAAATCTTGAATGTTCTTACAGAAGGCCAGATAAAGATGAGATAATCTCTATCTCTATTCATGAAATGGAAGAGTTCTTCTTTTGTGATCTGCTCCTAACCCATTTGATGACCATAGAAGGGCCATTTTTCACTTTCTGTGCACCTGCAATTGCTACTGCTTTGACTTTGCCAATTCCTGCACTGGCTTTTTTGTTATTTCCATTTTCTTTGTTGCTCTTATAATAGCTCTCATCTTCATCTATGGCACCTATTCCTCCTGCACCCCATTGATCTGCCCAACTTGGTCCATTAGTAGCCATAATTAAATCCTTTCAACAATCAACAAAAGTTTTGTCAAGAAACTCTTAACCAAATTAAATTGTGAACAAGATAAAATGATTTAGTCAAGAATAAAGGAAAATAATAAGAGGGGTTGAGCATTTTACCTTATCAGAGCTTGGAACTGGTAGACTTTCTTAATTAGTGAGGGTATTTTAAGGACTGTTTCTTAAACTTGTGTTTTCCTTTTATAGAAGACTTGTCTAACTCATAAGGTTACCTTACTCTTGAAGCAAACATTGATTGGGCTTTCATTAGTTTATTCTTCTTCTACAAAAAGGTTAAAGTTTCCCAATTATCATTTACCTACCTTGTTAGTGGTTGTGTATAAAAGTAGAAATTAGTGGTTGAAGTGGAAGGATTTAGTTAACCAAAAGTAAGACTGATGCTTTGGCTTTTCCACATATGACAAAGCACTATCTAGTATCTACAAAATTGTAGTCCTCTTAACAACCCCACTGCCACTCATGCTTGCTCTTCCACATCTACGATAACAAAGTTTAGGATTTAGGTGATTCTGTTGAAACACAAGTCATAAGTTGTTATTTCTCCTCCTCTGTTTTCTACTAAAAAGAAGACCTCATATGAGCTCCCCTCTTTTTCCATTTCCTCAACATCTTTGAATTCAGAAAATCTGGAAAATAATTTTGTGACAGCTCATTTTGGTCCTACCTAAGTTTTAGCCATGGCCAGCCTATACTATATAGAAGGGTCCCCTACGTGTGTTATGTTTTCGTCATACGAGGGGCTAAAATGTCTTGACTTTGCTTTGCCTTTTGCGATAATTCTGGATGAAATAAATGAAGCCCTTTCTATTCTTCAATGTAGTTCAACTGCCAGTCTGCCCTATTGGCAGTCATTGCAAATCAAATTCATTCAAAGCTGGAGTGGTTGTAGTATTTGGGCTACTAGTTTGGTCATATCAACCACCTTTAGCTTAAATCATATACTTGTATATATGGAAGTGGCAGTACTACTCTGCCTCAACTAATTTAAATCTAATCCTACATCAAGATCTACATTTGTTACCGGGTATATCCTTAGATGCGGATCATAGCGAGTTATGTGAGTTCAACTGAACTTATTGCTTAGGATCCGAATTATTATGTACTCTCTTTGTCCTACTTTATTAGACATATATTCTTTTTTGTTCTTCTAAAAAAAGAATGACATATTTCTCTAATTGAGAATAATTTAAAATTAGCATCCACTATCTTTACATATGTTTAGCTTATGTGTCCAAAGTCAAAATTTGTCCGGCGGATCATACTTGTGGGATTACATTGAATTTGTTGTTTGTTGTTGGTGTTATCCGGTATATCATACGCAAGAAGTCGCACACATCTAGAGAAGTACTTATTTCATTCGCTGATAGTGTAAACAATTTTCACACATTTAGTGTAATATGATCAACTCTAATAGGGAACTAATTCTCTCTTCCAGATAACCACCCCATGTTTAGTCGACTTATGTTGTTCTAGACAAAATTTTACAAGCATGAGTAGTTATTCGAACGAACTCTTTGTGAAACTTTTCCAAGTAAAAACGAAAAAAGATAAAAACATGATATAAATTTAGAACGACAGCAAGAAAAAACTAAGAGATAACCCTCTTGGTTTAAGAGGCAGAGGAAAAAGGGGCCTGACAATGATGTCAAAATGATTAAATGCACAAAGTGTAAATTTAACCTCTAGGCTCTAGTATATCCAGTTTTCACCTAATTTTGACCTCTTAGTTAGTATAATTTTCCCCCTTCATGTGGTAGTTGCTAATTATTGAAAATTATACACAAGTCAAAATATCGTTGCTTTGTCGGAAAAACAAATAATGTCTTTGCTTTGAGCAACAACTATAATATCTACAACCCCACAATACCCCTTCTAACATGGCCTTGTGTCACATTGCAAAACTCCAAACCCCACAATATTGCACGCCTTCTACTCCCACACCACTCTTATTTGATCAGAAATACAGCTTTTTGATTGATCTTCCTTTTCAGCTTTTTCCTTCAAAATATCTTCCTTTTATAAAAGGTCAAACTAGTAGTGTTTTCACATATTTCCATTCAATAAATAGTTACTAAGTACTATATAAAGATGAGATTAACCTACATAAGATCCTTTTTATTCTTCTACTATTAGTTAGCTTGGATTTAGAAACTCATCAACTGAATAGCAACTAGACGATCCGAGGAAAAAGAATGAGAATTGAGAGACTAAAGATTACGTGTTAAGGAGATTCAAGATTAGAGCCTCCCTCGTATCCACAAACTATATTAGAGACCAGAAGTAATAGAAACAGAACAGTTGGTCATATTCATATGGTAAAAGAATTAGTAAAGACATTCACTTGGTTCTCCTAGTAGACTTAGATTTCTTCATTTTCCTATTCTTCTCATCAAAACTACTCCAACTATATCCACCAGGTATTGCAAATGGATCTGCTTGTTGTCCTCCATTACTGCTCTGTTGTGGCTGCTTGCTCGAAGAGCGCGACCGGCTATTGCTCCTCGACAGCCACGACGACGATGATGAAGACGACGATGATGGAAATGAACGGTAATTACTGCCTGAACTTTCATCCTCAGCACCATTAAGAAGGTGGCTCGGACTTGAAAATGGAGTGTAGAACTGTTCAATTGGTTGTAGCTCGACAAATTTCGTGAATGTTATTACCACCCTCACTGTAGGGACCACCGGTATAGCCAACTGTAGCCACAACAAAATAATTGCCGTTAGAAAAATCAAAAAAGTTAAAACTAAGGCAGATACACATTCAAATCAAAGCGTAAGGAACAGGTTGGTCCACACAGAATTAAGCCGGGTCCCTTATGAAACTGCTTTCCCCAACAACTGGTGGCAGACGCAAGTGTAGAATGGTGGATACACTCACACACTCTGTATGTATAATTAAGAAAGATATAAAAAAAAAGTATAGGTGTATTAAATTTGCATTTATAGTATAAAAAAAATACCCTGTCTTAGATCATACTTTATCCATGTGTAACGGCTCGACCATTGATGGCTGATGAAAGTATAGGTGAGATCGAAGAGCACTCGCAGTTAGTACAACACTAATGTGAAATATTAAAAAGAAAATATCCGATGCATGGACTAAACTTATTAATTTGTCATAGTTAAGTAATATAAGTTATTAATAGTATATTGTAAACAGGTGATAAGTTAAATTTTTAAAACAAATCAAGTCGAAGAAATAAGAATATAGTTAGAATGTTTATATCAAACCAAATAACTTAATTCAAAAAGTTACTACAAATTAAAGTAGGTCCAAAAACAAACCAAATCCTAGGATTAAATCTGGACCCACAATAACCCATTAAAATACTCCTTTGTCAATAAAATGGGTCCCAGGAAGATTCTTTGCGTTAAACACTAGGAAAAGTGTGACAGGAGCTGAAGCTAAAACAGACCAGCTAAGGTCTTTAGCTTGTGTGCATGAAAAGAAGAATTAAAGAGCAAAAACTGATGCACATAATCAAAGCTTCATCAGAAGAAATGAGAATCTCGTGGGACCTGAGAATTTAGGACGAAATACCAAGTATACCCCTTACCTTTACTGGAAATGTCCCCGGAGGGAACTTGGTCGTTAACAGCTCTCTCATTCGTCTAACGGCTTTGACCTTGTTCGCTAATATGTCAAGTAACGGCAGCAACTCCTCCGTCTTCAAGGGGAACTGCTCCGTTAACCAAACCGACGGTTTCAGACTCTTCACATACTCTTTCTCCTTCGTATTCGGTGGTGGTGCAACCGGTATCGCCGCCGTTCTCCGCCGTGGTTCAGGAATAATGTCGACACTCTTTCTGGATACGGTAACGAACTCTCTCTCCTCTCGAATGAAACTGCTGTGGCGTCTTTGTCTGTTACCTTCCCCGGTAGCGGATGGGCGAGTAGAGACGCTAAACCGTGGATTTTCTGCTACGAGGAAACCTTCTTCAGAATCCTCTTCGAGTTCCAAGTCTAATGGCAAAATTTGTTCGCTTTCAGCTCCGGTGATTTTCCGTGATCGGAAGCTGAAAACAACATTGTGCACATCGTAAACCCTACCTTTCCATTCACCGACGTTCTCCGTTTTGTCTTGCCCTCTCCAATTCGTACGACCGACTAGTGCCGATTTTGTCACGTCCATTCCAGGACGATACACACTTGTTTGATTACAGAAACTCGCGACGTCGGAATCGCTCAACGGAGCACCGGCATTTTCAAAAGCATCATAAATTTTACGCTCGTCATGATTCAAAACTAGCAAAGCACCGGCCGGAATATCGAAATTCCGATCACTGTCACCGAGAAAGAGAAAACTCTGATTAGCTCGCTGAATTTTCAAGCCGTCGTAACCTGCTAAGGAAGTATCTGCTCGGAGATTGCCGTCGCGTTTCCAGATCTTATACGTATCAGAAGGCGCAATTTTTCCGACAAACGGAACAATAGAACTCTCGAAATGGAACGAAATCTCCATGTAAAAATCACGCATTCTGCGGAGAACAGCAACAAGGCGAGGAAGACGGCGGCGCCACTTGGACCAAGCACCTAAATGATGATGCTGGACGAGAACCGAAACAACGTCGGAGCATCTCCGCATAATGGCTTCCTGTAGAGCATTCCAACCAGCAGCATTCTGAAGCGAAATGTCGGCGCCGGCAACGGCAAGAGTCCGAGCAGCGTACACGTCATTCAAACGGACGGCGAGGTGTAATGGAGTTTCACGGTTAGGGTTGTCACGGCGGTCAAGGACGGCGGAGATTTGATCTGCAATTCGTTCCTGGGAAAGCGAGTGGGACTCAGTGTTTATCTGAGTTGGATCGACGAGTCGAGGAACAGAAGCGACGAGTCTGCTTAGAGTAGAGTGATCGCCTAAAACGACGGCGTAATGTACAGGGCTATGAGAGTAATCTTCCGGCTTTATCGTCGTTGAAGATGCCGGCGCCGGCGTTGTCGCCGGTTTCGACATTTGACGTGAAATTGAGAATTGGAAAGTAGATTCTCTATGGGGCTGGGTGTAGGCCTATGGGTAACTGGGTAAGTATAGCAAAGAATGGAGTGTGATTCTGGAATGGAATGTTATTGAAGAATGTGAAAGACAAGGGCAAATAGGTCTTTTCAGTTGTTTGCTCCATTACATTTTTAGTTTCTACAGAGAAAGGGAGAGTAAAGAGAACTCTGATAGTGTGATCTATAAATTTTTTAAAATTCGAAAAGAAACCATGTATTTAAATAAAAATATGGATGTTTTTCATTTATTAAATCTGTCTGGATTTTCTAGGCAAACTGGAATTGTAGTGCTTTATGTTTGAGCTGAATTATCCAAGTTTTCCTCCTTGTTTTCTATTTTTAGAAAGAGGTGGTGGGTTTCCAAATTGATGAAAAAGAAGGAAACTAAAGAAAAATGTATTTAGTGAAATTTAAACTTTTAAGTATTGGTGGACTCTCACTTCCTCCTTCCCCTTGCCCCTTCCTCAAAGGGAGAAGCCAGAAATTTTAATATTGTAAGAGATTAAAAATATTTAAACTTGTGACTTACAGTAATTTTTGGACTTTATTTTTCTACCACAATAAAAACTTTATGTCAAGAAGATTCAAAACTAACATATACCCAAGAAAGAAATTGCCTTGTTAGTGCAATACGATATTCAATGTAAAATTCCCTTCCTTGGTATCTCAATGTAATGGAAAAACTTAAGAGAAAAAATATATGCATCTAGATAGTGCAACATTAAGGTTATAATATCTTATTGTTAATAACTATGCATTTTGTTTCAACTTATGTGTCTTACTTTTATTTTAGTTCTTTAAAAAAAATATTTTTTATATTTAGTTAGTTTTAACTTTTACATTTTTCTTTTATCCTTAGTAACACTTTCTTATAGGAATAACATGCATATTTGAAACCGATATTTTTTAGTATGTAATATATACCTTTAGTTTAGAATCACAATATACAAAAGAATTTAAATTCTTAACCTTTGTGATCAACTAAATTAGACATAATATGAAACCTATAGAGTAATTTTCATAAAACACCATAGTTTAAAATTTAATTACCATACGTAACTATATCTTGCCTAATTATCATTAGTAGCTAATGTATCAATTTTGCTTTATCAGTACATGCAGCAGCGCAACTTGTATTAACTATATCCATTCGCGCATATCATTATATTTATGGAAAAGTTGTATCAATTGTATTTGTTCACGCATAATGGTTGTATCAATGGTTACAGTTTGATGGAAAAGTTGTATCAACTGTATTCGTTTGCGCATAATGGATGTACCACCAATTACAATTTTGATGGAAAAGCTGTATCAATTGTATTCGTTTGTACATAATAGTTGTATCAATGAATACGATTTTTATGAAAAAATTATATCAACTGCATTTGTTTGTGTATAATAGTTGTATCAATGAATACAATCGTGCTTAATGCATGGTTGTATCAATTAAGACGGCATTCAGGTCTTCAACACAAGGGAAGGGTGTCCAAAACATGTAACCATTTTTTGCGGAGAAGCAAACTACGATCTATTCAGTGTCTCAACAACTATATGGAATATTCTGCATTTCTGCCCAAAACTTTCAACCAACAAAAGGAAGTGATGAATGTTAATTCCGTCTATTTCCTTTCACCTTTTTCATATCATCTGACATCCAGGACTAGTTCTTGTAGTTAATCCACTAAAAGATGGATACAACTTTGGAGCAGGAATGAAGTTTCAGAACATTCGAGAAAATAATTAAGTGTTCGACTATCTTATAGGATTTATTAGAAGAAAGTTAGGCAATTATTACATCACAGATGTTAGGTACTGAGCCTCTGCTGAACTTGAGCAAGTGTTATTAGATGGTGACACAAGATTAAAGGCAAGACTGTAGTAGAATCGAAGAAAATTACTTGTTTGCTAAATATTTTCTGTATTTCTTTTTCCCATTATCATGTGGGCCAACACGGCTGGACAGAGGTGAGGAAGGGGAGAAATGGCTATTTATTATAAAACCCTAAGGGGTCGTTTGATAAGGCGTATAAGTATAGTGCTGAATAAGATGTACTAGTAATGCAGACAGGGGCAGATTTAGGGGGCGGAAGGGGTTCACCCGAATCCCATTCGTCGAAAAATTACACTATATATATATGGCAAAATCTGATTTTTACTTTTATATATATATATATATATATATATATATATATATATATATATATATATATATAAAGTTTTAGAAATTGAAATTTCAAAATAGAAATATTTTTTGAACAAGTGGGTTCAAAACCTTTGTAAGGTCTCATAGGTTCAATTTCCACTAGCTATAATCTATTTTAACTTTTTTCTTTTTGAACCTCCTTCGCGGAGATCCTGCCCCCGCCACTGAATGCAGGGATTAGTAATGCATGTATTGGTAACTGAAGCATTAGTTATGCAAAGATTATTTCTTATCCATTGTTTGTTGTGGTGTATTAAAAATTAACATGCATTGCAGAATTTGTAAGAAAATTAGTTATTTACAAATATGTCCTCAATATTCTTTTGCTTTAAGGGACTTTAAGGATAATTTTATCTTTAACCATGTTAATGCATGCATTAATAGGCTTGATATTGCTAATATCATGATTTGCTATGTATTAATTATACATAGGATAATACCAAGTAGATTGTATAACTAATACTTGCATTAGTAATATATATATTGAAAAAGTATACCAAATAAGAGATTACTAATACCAAAAGTTAATGCATGCATTATTTTACCAATGCATCCTACCAAACGATACCTTAGTGTAGTTATGTATTATAATTATTTTAAAGTGTATTTATTTATGGTAAAGTTTGTTCTTTTGCAGGGTAGGGTAATTTCGTCTTTTGGAAAATGGAGTACGTCTAGTTCTGTTTGGCCACTGGGCGCGACTTTCGTGGATGCTTTATCTGCGGCGATAGGATGTGAATATTTTATTCTGGTTTTGTGAAGCTTTTTCAGTTTCTCTGCGGGTTCTGTTTTGTCCTTTACTTGACTTTCCCTTTTTTGAATTCCCCTTATTTTGGTAATGTTTTTGTTTTGGTGTTTGTTATAATTCTAAAATAATCTTCAATTTTTGACCGGAATTGATCTTCTGTAATTCAGAGTTTGATGTTTGTACTTAAGATAAGAGTTTAAGGTCCGGTTGCTTTAAGATGTTTGAATCTAAAAATACGAATTAGACCAAAGTAAATCTACACTTCCTCTAAGCTAGATTCAGACAGATCCTAATTCACCAATATCTTTCACTTAAAGATTTTAAATGTGCAAAACTTAGGAAAGAAAGATGTGGTTTAGTTTGCTTCTGAGCTATAGCTAAAATGAATTCATAGAACTCTTTCTTGTTTTACGATTCTCACGATTCCTCATCCAACATGAAATATGGGCAAAGTGCACTACATGACAATTCCAGTATTATTCGCGAAAAAATATTGCTCTTACATGACAATTCCATCTATATATATATATATATATATATATATATATATATATATATATATATTAAAGGTGTTTAATGAGTGGGTCGGGCGGATATGGGCAGGTCGAAAATGGGTAATGAAATACTGACTCGACCTATATATAATATAGATAGAAAATGAGTTAACCGACAGATCGCTTTTGGAAATTCTCAGTTTTCTAAACTTGAGCAACCTTCTTAAAATATAAAAGTTAAATTCATTAGTTATCCATTGATAATCCATTTTCTAAGTGGATAATATGGTCTTATCCATATTTGACCTGTTTTTAAAAAGTTCTTACACATTTTTTAGTAAATAATATGAATTGATAACTATTTGTTATCCATCTTGGCTCCACTAATATATATATATATATATATATATACACACTCTTTTATCTCACTACGTTTAAATTCTAAATCAACCACTACACTAATTATTTAGTAAACATCGAGATTTGCATAAATGGATCAGATTACATTTGTTTTCTTGGTATTCACCAAATATCTTCAAGTCTATATGAGGTAGTAACAAGCAAATAAATAAAAATGGATGGTGCATAGTCGAACTCAACAAAGAATATTGAAAAAGCGAAGGAAAGGGACATGATTGAGGAATGGTCGGTAGGGCAAATGGGGTTTGTTGTGTCTATATAACAGTGTGTGTATAAAAAGAGAGAAGCAGGCTAGTCGAGGGGGAAAATATGGCAATTGCCAAAAGGGGAAGCAAAGACAAAGGGACGTGTCTGGGTCAGCCAAGACCAAAATCTAAACTGGATTTCCAAATCACAAGACAATTATACCACCAACTTTCGTTTCCTATGGATGAACGCCTAAAGCAATTAACTTTGGTTTCTGTGCAAATCCATGGGTTTGTGTGCGTTTCCATTTTTACAACTAAGATTTCTTTTTTGACTACAATTCATTCTCTTCCTTTTTAAAAGAATTCGACCATAGTGTCCTTGTTACTTTAATTAGTTTTACCGTTAAAATGGAATCACAAAAGCGAATTCAGAAAAGAAACACGCATAAACCTAAATCAGTTTAAAATTTTGCTACTTCGATGCAAGAAATATAGTCGCTACAACTACTATCAGGATAATTTAGCAACATGTTATATTTACTCTAATTTTCTAGTTATCAGATTATATAATTCGTTATAAATAACTACTCTGATTATCACAACAAAATGGATGAATTAGGCTCGATCCATGATATCTTAAAATATTGATGCACATCTACTTAGATGGGAGCAAGGAGGTTGTATTCATTGAGAAAGATGTGAAGAAAGAATATAATGTTTGTAAGTGTTGGGCCACAAAATTGGAGCCCTCATTTCGAATGCATTTTAATTTAACAAACAAGTAATGAACTCTGCCAACCTAATAGCTTCACATTTCTTACACCTAAATGGTGGCGTTTAAGGAAAGCATCATTAATCTTTCTCTTTAAGTTGTTTGGCAAAGGTGAAACAAAAGCTAAAAATCTGATTTTGTCCATTCCTTTCCACTTTTCAAAAATTGAAATTTTCTTTGTGGAGTATGAGTAATTGGTATATCTATGCTCTTTTATGGATATAGCTTTGATCCATCACTTTTTGACTCTTATCAAAAGTAGTCTTATGAACGGAGGGAGTAATGCGTAAGCTCCCCCTACACATTTTTTTCACTTAAGCATCCCATTTTCCTAGCATTTTCCAAAAATCATAAAAAGTACTAAATAAATACATATATAAGTTCACGTAATTTGCAACTAATATAGAAATTCTGAAATTTTAAATTACTGGTGGGATTGTTGAGACGGGTAAACAAATCTTAAAATAACAGCTTTATAATAGATATCGAGTTTGTCATGCAAATCTACAAAAAAGTGTGTAATCAATTTTGAAACGCCGAACAAAATTTACTAGGCGATTAGTTTATATTTCAGTAGTCTGATTCTTATAATGTGTATTGTTTACCATTCTAAAAGTTCTTTTTACCATTCTAAAAGTTCTTTCTAATGTTTAATTTTTAGTTCTGCAATTGGAATTACTATAATTTGTTTTTTGTTTTCTTGAGCCGAGGGTCTTTCGGAAACAGCCTCTCTATCCTTCGGGATAGGGGTAAGATATGCATACACACTACCCTCCCCAGACCCCATTAGTGGGATTTTACCAGGTTGTTGTTATTCTTAGTGAATCATACTTAGGTTATAAAGAGACCTTTGTCTTCTTTCAATATATTAGCGTTTGTAGTCCAACGGTTAGGATAATTGCCTTCCAAGCAATAGACCCGGGTTCGACTCCCGGCAGACGCATTTCTTTTATTTTTTTCTATAAATCGGTTTTACTTTTTGATGCTGCAATTAGCAGCAGCTAACTTTCCAAAAATTGTGCTTTACCACAAAAAAAAAATTGTTGTTTTCCACTCTATAAAGGATTAAAAAAAAATCGTTTTCCAACAACATTTTCATTACCTTGCTGAATTGAAGGTGTTTGGATGTCATTTGTGTTTGATAAGCTTTTTCTTGCAAATTAAGAAAAGGACAGGTTACAACATCTTTATTGGCAGTTCTTATAATCATGACTTATGTCACAAGACATGGAATTATACATATATAGGAGATGGTACAATAATTGGCATATTATTACTGCGGTGTGCAAAGTAACAAAAGCTAAAAAAAAAAAAAAAGATGGATAAAACAGTAGTTTTTACAATATGTTATATACTTATTTTCATATCAAATATCACCTATATTAACTTAACTGCATGTGGTTTCGGACACCTCTTTTAGATTGGATAAATCGTCAATTGTGAAGACTTGACAACTATAGACGTTTCCTTTTTGCTCGTCCTAAAATGGGTCGATATTAGGGGCTAATTCTTGACCCATATGCTCTATTAACTCTTTGAAATTAAAAAATAAAATGGTTGAGAGTTAGAAGTGACTTAAAGCCGTCTTTGAAATTACAAGAAGAGACAAATAATCACCCACTATTCTTCCAATACGTCACATAAAGGGAATAATAGTTTTTCAAGATAAATGCATGTGGTCACGGAGATCGAGGAAGAGGCGGAGGGATTCGATTCAACCCATAAAATTTTAAATATCAGTTCTGTCTTTATTCATACTCTCTCCGGTCCATAATAAGTGACCAATTTGTTTCGGGCACACCCATTAAGAAAATATAATATTCTAGACAAAAATAGTTAGTGTGACTAAACTACCCTTAATTAAATGTTCCAGCATAGTTAATGTGAGGAGTAAAAAACTTTTTAGAGATACGTACATAAGGGTAATTCTGAAAAAACACATTGAATTTTTTCTTGATTATATAAATGGACACTTATTTTGAACCAAAATAAAAAAGCAAATTGATCATGTGGACCGGAGGGAGTATTTAACTCGTAGTGTGGCAGTTTCATTTACATAAACTATTTGGGTACGTTCCTTGTCGTATCACGTACTACTAAGGGTAGTTTGGTTTAGAAACAAATTAGGCAATGATTGTAATACGGTAATTACTAAAATAAGAATTAAAAATACAAGAATTATAATGCAAAGATTATTTTTGTGCATATTTTGCTGCATGTTTGGTTAGTTGTGTTAAAAATTAGATATACAAGGTATATTCTAAAATATGTGCTTCATATTAAATTAAATTAAGTTCTTTTACAACCATACCCTTGGCCTTCTTATATCATTTTGTACAGCCTCTCTGTGAAAGACTCAATTTCTATTATTATTTTTTTTGGGCTCCTCTGGTTGATTTAAGGCTTAAGCAAGGGCTCGTTGAGCTTATCTTCTCGTTCTTGATCTGGAATCTTGAGAAGGATTAAAGGAGGAGAGTGATAGAACATCAAGGATATGTGACCTTTTCATAGTTTAATCCCAAGTATAGCTAATCCATGTATTAATTGTTATTCTAAGGTGAACTTGGTATAAAATCATAGAGTAGTTGTTGTATTAACTTTACTATTAGCTATATAAGAAATGAAAAGGGTTTATGGGATAAATAACAGTGATTACTTTGTCTAATACATCATACCAAACAACCCTAAGTGATTAGGATATCAAGGAAAAATAATTTATTTAAAATCTCTTAATAATCTTTATAAATTTCCACAAACTTTAACTAGAAACTAAAAAATCTATTCCTATATAATTTTTTCTACAAGTCCTAACTCGACAAAAATTAAATAAACTAACAAATATCAAAACATTTAAAACTTTGCATTAGTTTTACAACCAAATATTTATCAAGAGCTGATAATATAGCAAAAGTTGTTGTCACCTTTTGCTTCCAATCACTAGGCACTAGGTAATTAGTCTAAACTAAAAGTAGTAGTCATATCTTAGTGTTGGTAAAATTATATTGTATTACTTCGTAATCCAACGGTTAGTATAATTGCAATTTAATCAATACACTAGGATTCGACTTGCGGAAAATGAATTTTCTTCTTTTCGTAGCAGGCAATTAATGTTGGGTTTTAAGCTTAGTTTAGTTTAAAAGAGGGTGAATGGGAAATAGAAGGAAAAAATGAAATTTAGATTTTTCCTCATTGACAAAGGGACATTGTCCCATATTGGAGGAGGAAAAGACTTTTGATGGGTATATATACAATTGCTCTTCTTCTAGCTCTTGAAGAGTTAAGAAGAAGGCAAGCCTTGCGCTTGTCACTCGTTCGGCTCGGCCTCGGCATTGATCAAATGATTGATTAATCTTTTGGACTAAATTTATTTGTTAATATTAAGATTAATCCAAATTAGTCATTTTTATAACAGTAAATTAATTTTCCTCCGCGTTTTGATTTCCCGTTTTATTTTGCGTAAATAACCATTTACGTAATGGCCATTTTATGTGAATAGTCATAACAGACATTTTGAAGAGTTGCACCTCTTCGTTTAAACTCAACATATTGGTTATAAATAGCAGATTATTCCCTCAGATTTTTCTTACGTTATTTCTGAATTCTCCTCTTCCTTTCTGCATTGTTTTCTTACAAAACTAACAACGTAAGTGTGATTTGCTACCACCATTTGTATTCGTTGAAACACTGGGGTTTGAAGTACCGCTACACCAGTGTGTAATCCGTTCTATCCTGGAAGGAAATAATTCACAACCTCAGGTACTAGGAGGGGATTAAGTTCCTTAAGGAAACACTGTTTATTTAGTGGGCTCAAATTAAATTCTGTTTTTTTTTACATTTCTTTATACGTTATTTTTCCTTCTCCATAATTATTTTACAAATACATTATACTAACAAGCTTAAGGAACTTAATTTTATATTCTGTATTTGTATTATATATATTGTTCTGGAGATTAAAACCTGTGTAGTTTTCTACTCACGTTTTGGAGATTAAAGCCTTCGTGGTTTTCTACTCCACTTGTTTACTTTAACGTATAATCTGTTTTGGTTTATTATCTGTTATTTGGAGATTAAAATCCTAGCGATTATCTACTCCATTTGAGATTAAAATCTAAATGATTTTATACTCCAATTTTATTCGGTTTGAAAATATAAAAACTTCACTATATATTCAACATTTGATTGTGTCATTCTTTTACAGAAATGACGACTGGGAGTGGAAATCAGCATGTTCCTATGGTGACTGCCAATGCATCGACAAGCCGAACAACACCGGCATTGGCACCAGCACGGGCAGAAAAGCACGAAAAATTTTCCGAGATTGATTTCAAGCGGTCGTAGCAGAAGATGTTCTTCTACTTGACGACTTTAAGTCTACAGAAGTCAATAAGGAAGATGTTTCTGTACTGCCTGACGAAATTCCAGATAATGAACGCTTTCTCGTGACTGAGACGTGGAAGCATTCTGATTTTTTGTGCAAGAATTACATTTTTAGCGGGCCGGAGGACGATCTATATAACGTCTATATTGGACTACAAAATGGTAGATACCAAGTCTGTTATTACCCAAGTCCAGGAGTTGCAAGTGATTATTCACGATCTCCTTGCTGAAGGTATACGTCGAATTAATATTTATGTTAAAAGTATTAATTATATTATTATTATTAATAGAATTTTCATTGAAGGTCTTTCATCAATGAAGCATTCCAAGTTGCAGTGATAATTGAGAAATTGCCTCCTTTGTGGAAGGACTTCAAAAATTACTTGAAACACAAACGCAAGGAGATATCGCTCGAAGATCTCATTGTTCGATTGAGGATCGAAGAGGACAACAACGCTGCTGAAAAGAAAGGTCGATAAAACTCAACAATAATGGGAGCAAACATTGTTGAGGATGCTCTACAAAATAATAAAAAGAGGAAGAAGGCTCCTGGACCAAAAAGCAACCCAAGCAAGAAGCGGTTCAAAGGAAATTGCTACAACTGTGGGAAAGCTGGACACAAATCTACAGATTGTCGTACTCCAAGGAAAGACAAGAAGAAGGGTCAAGCAAACATGGTTGAAAAGCACGAGGATATTGATGACTTGTGTGCTATGCTTTCTGAATGCAACCTGGTGGGAAATCCTAAGGAAGGGTGGATTAATTGTGGAGCCACTCGCCATGTTTGTGCTATTAGAGAAGCGTTTGCCACATATGCTCCCATTGGACCCGAAGAGACGCTTCCTATGGGAAATTCTGCAATGGCCACGATTGAAGGATGTGGCAAGATATTTCTAAAGATGACTTCTGGCAAGGAGGTGATTCTAAACAACGTCCTTCATGTTCCTGAAATTAGAAAGAACTTAGCTCTACTGCACTTCTCGTTAAGAACGGGTTTAAGTGTGTTTTTGTATCTGATAAGGTTGTAATAAGTAAGAATGAGATATTTGTAGGAAAAAGGTTACCTCACTGAGGGCCTTTTCAAACTAGATGTAATGGTCGTTGAGAATAATAAAATTTCAGCTTCTTCTTACTTACTTGAGTCTAATGATTTATGGCATATATGTTTGGGACATGTCAATTATAAAATCTTGTGAAAAATGATTAATTTGAAGTATTGCCTAAGTTGAATGCGACAAATCAAAATGTCAAATATGTGTGGAATCTAAGTATGTTAAACATTCTTATAAGTAGTTGAAAGGAATTTAAATCCTTTAGACTTAATTCACACAATTATTTACGATATGAAGTCAATACCATCTCACGGTGGAAAGAAGTATTTCACAACTTTTATTAACGATAGTACTCGATATTGCTATGTTTACTTACTTAATAGTAAAGACGAAGCAATAGATGCATTCAAGTAATACAAAAATGAAGTTGAAACGCAACTTAACAAGAAAATCAAAATGATAAGAAGTAATAGGGGCCGTGAATATGAATCTCCTTTTGAAAGAATATATTTAAAAATAGAATTATTCATCAAACAACGGCCCCTTACACACCCCAATCTAATGGGATTGTGAAAAGAAAGAATCGTTCATTAAAGGAGATGACGAATGCCTTGTTGATAAGTTCTGGTTTGCCACAGAACTTGGGGGGAGGGGGGGGCATTCTTACGGCTAACCGGATACTAAATTGAGTACCCCATAACAAAACACAATCCATTCCATTTGAAAAATAAAAAGGAAGGAAGCCCAACTTGAATTATCTTAAAGTGTGAGAGTGTTTGGCAAAAGTGTAAGTTCCTAAACCCAAAAGGGTAAATATAGGACCGAAAACCGTTGATTATGTTTTCATAGGATATGCGACTAATAGTAAAGCATATCGATTTATGGTTCATAAATCAAAAAATCCCGGCATTCATAATAATACGGTTATAGAATTAGATAATGTTGAGTTCTTCAAAAATATATATCCGTATAAAAAGAAATGTGAGTTGATTGGTGAAGGATCTAAATGACCTCGGGAAGAAACAAAAGAAAGTACGTCTAATCAGGAGGATCCAAGACGTAGTAAACGTCAAAGAACGTCTACTTCGTTTGGACCAGATTTTGTGACTTTCTTATTAAAAAATGTGCCTCAAATATTTAAAGAAGCTATGTATTCTTCGGAATCATTATTTTTGAAAGAGGTAGCCAATAGTGAAATAGAATCCATATTGAACAACCATACATTGAAATTAGTTTATCTTCCTCCTGAAAATAAACCCTTGGGTTCTAAATGGATTTTTAAGAGGAAAATAAAAGATGATGGCACTATTGATAAATATAAGGCAAGACTTGTGGTCAAAGGGTATAGACAACGAGAAAGTCTTGACTATTTTGATACTTACTCTCCAGTTACAAGAATTACGTCCATACGTACATTAGTAGCATTAGCTGCGGTTTATAGTCCTGAAATTCATCAGATGGACGTTAAGACGACCTTCTTAAATGGAGATTTGGAGGAAGAAATCTACATGGAACAACCTGAAGGTTTGTGGTTCCAGGTAAAGAAAAGAAGGTATGTAAACTTATTAAGTCCCTTTATGGACTAAAACAAACACCCAAATAATGGCATGCGAAATTTGATCAAATAATGTTGTCAAATGATTTTAAGATAAATGAATGTGATAAATGTGTGTACATTAAAAATGTTCCAAATCACATAGTCATTGTTTGCTTATATGTGGATGATATGCTGATAATGAGTAATGACATTGCCAACATAAATGCGACTAAGCGTATGCTAACTAGCAAGTTTGATATGAAGGACTTGGGAGTTGTATATTTAATTCTGGGTATTAAGATCCATAAGACTCCTCAAGGTATGGCATTGTCACAAGCTCATTATAATAAAACATTACTTGAAAAATTCAAGCACTAAGATTTTAAAGTTGCAAAGACTCCAATTGACGTGAATCTTGCACTAGCAAAGAACAAAGGCCAAAGCATATCACAATTAGATTATGCTTATGTGTTAGGATGTTTAATATATATCATGAATTGTACACGACCAGATATAGCTTGTGCTATAAGTAAATTGAGTCGATACACGAGTAATCCCGGTCAATCTCATTGGATGGCAATGAAACGAGTATTGGGATATTTAGAACATACCCAGGACTATGCTTTGCAGTACAGTAAATACCTTGCGGTAATTGAGGGATACTGTGATACAAATTGGATCACCGGTTCAACTGATTCTAAGTCCACAAGTCGATAAGTATTCACTATTGGTGATGAGCGGTATCTTGAAAGTAGTCCAAATAAATTTGTATTGCCCACTCTACAATGGAGGCTGAGTTCATAGCCTTAGATAAATCCAGTAAAGAAGTTGAATGACTCCGAAATATTTTGGAAGATATTTCATTTTGGCCCAAACCGGTTGGCACAAATATGTATATATTGCGATAGTCAAACGGCAATTGGAAGGGTTGGGAGTATTATGTATAACAGTAAATCTCGTCATATACGACGATAACATAAAACCGTTAGGCAATTACTCTCTAGAGAAATTATCACGATTGACTATGTGAAGTCAAGTGATAATGTGTCGGATCCACTTACGAAAGGTCTAACTAGAGAGGTAGTTGAGAAATCATCAAGGAGAATGGGACTATGGCCGAGAACAAGTAATTTTGGCGGTAACTCTACCTAGAAGACTAGAGATCTCAAGATCTAGGTTCAAAGAGATCAAACAAAGTCATTAATGACGGTTCAACATTGTCAACTAAAATTGGCCGATTCTCGTGATGAGACAATGTTCAGTACCAAGGATAAAGTATTAAGGTTTTTTAATGGTTTCTAAATTTGATACAGAGTATATCAAATAGTGTATCTACGGGATGAAATTTTTAGGAATCACCTGTGTAAGTGTGAAGTGTTAGCCTCTTCAAGGAGAATTTTGTAAGGCCAGTTCTCTACGCACTTATGAAACCAGGCGATATTCATGGCTGAAACGAACACAACAATGAGAACCAAAGACGGTTAAGGGTTAATTATGTAATTTATGGTTGTCTAGGTATACACCAAAGTTCGACGGTTCAAAGATATCAAATCTACCGATTGACCGAGTATATCCGACATAAGTTCACTACGGAAAGTTCAAAGGGAAACCTACTTATCCAGATGCAACTAATCCTTGCTTGCGAATCATACAATTTTTCATGCATATTTTCATGATATAGCCATTCCCCATTCATGTGGGGGATTGTTGGGTTTTAAGCTTAGTTTAGCTTAACATAGGGTGAATGAGAAATGGAGGGAAAAATAAAATTTTGATTTTCTCTCTTTGACAAAGGCACATTGTCCCTTATTGGAGGAGGAAAAGACTTTTGATGGGTATATATACAATTGCTCTTCTTCCTAGCTCTTAAAGAGTTAAGAAGAAGGCAAGCCTCGTGTTCATCGCTCGCTCGACTCAGCTTCGGATTTGGTTAAATGATTGATTGATTAATTTTTTGGACCAAATTTATTTGTTAATATTAAGATTAACATAATATTATTTTAATCCAAATTAGCCATTTTTATAATGGTAAATTAATTTTCCTCCGCATTTTGATTTCCCGATTTATTTTGCGTAAATAGCTATTTACGTAATGGCCATTTTACGTGAACAGTCATAACAAACATTCTGAAGAGTTGCACCTCTTCGTTTAACCTCAACATGTTGGCTATAAATAACAGACCATTCCCTCAGATTTTTCTTACGAGATTTCTGAATTTTTCTCTTCCTTTCTGCATTGTTTTCTTACAAAACAAACAATGTAAGTGTGATTTGCTACCGCCATTTGTGTTCGTTGAAACACTGGGGTTTGAAGTACCGCTACACCAATGTGTAATCTGTTCTATCCTGGAGGAAATAATCCACGACTTCGAGTACTAAGAGGGGATTAAGTTCCTTAAGGAAACAGTGTGAATTTAGTGGGCTCAGATTAAATTCTATTTCTTTTACATTTCTTTTTATACGTTATTTTTTCATCTCCAGAATTACTTTACAAATATATTATACGAACAATTAATTATGTGAACGAGATTTTAACTGTGTTTGGATAGCTTTAGTTAGTAGGTAGCTGATATTTTTGTAAATTCCAATTGCATACGAATAATAATTGACAAAGAAAATGTCGTAGGAGGTCAAAGTATTAAGTGAGGAAGTGCATATCCTCAATTCCCTATACATAGTTGAGCTGAAAACTTGTGTTACAAGTTCAAATTGAAAGAACGAGTTGCAAAATTCAAAACTAACAAGATGAGAGCACTGCTCGTCTTTGAAAAACGAAAAGGGAAGAGACAATACAATTTTCCTGAACAAAATTATAGACTTGAATAGTTCAACTATAAAGTTACACATTTAGTCGCCCAGTAAAAAATATGGATTTGTTTTACATAAATAGTTTATACATTGATACATATTTATACACATGTAATACATAAATTATGTATATATTATACCTCTACCGGTAATTTTTAGTTTAAGTTGTTGGGTGACGGCTATTTGGGTTAATTCTTCAACAAAAAAAATACAGCTGCTAGTTAATATACATATATTATAAAATAATTGTACATAAATTATAAATCTTTCGGCCATTTTTTGGATATTTAAGTTAATTTCTCAAACCAAAAAAAAGGAACTGGTTTGGATCCTTCACAAGATAAGCTAGGCAACGTTCAAAAAGTTGATAGGGAAATGAGTGGAGATCACAGGTTATGACCTTATCTTGGGCTTTGTTTGCATTTTGGTTTCCATAACAAGTCGGGGCTAGTTTATTTGAAGGATCAATACAAGTATAGACTTTTAGAGCCTGTTTGGAAAGCCACCTAGGAATTGGATTTGTGTGTAATTGGATGTAATTATACATGCCACGCTAAGTAATTATTTGGTCAGCATAAAATTGAGTGTAATTGACGAGGTGTAATTACACTCTCCAATTCTCAAGGGGGTGAGAATTAGTGGTAATTACATTGTGTAATTACAAGGTTACTTTTTAATTTCTTTCGTTTTTGTTTTTATTTAAATTTATTTTCTTTATAACTTTTTATTTCCATTATTTTAATTTATTTTTAATTTTTAATTTTTAAATATATTTTTCTTTGTACGTTATTTATCTTTTATTTCCCTACCTTTAGTTCTTACAATTCCATGTAATTGCTTGTATAATTTATTTCTTATTTATTTTACTTTCTTCATTTAGCGTAACTGCGTTATTATTCTAGTATTAGAAATAAGGAGTCATTAATAAACTTGGCATATAATGAGTGATGTCATTAAAGTAGAATTTGATTGTTGAATAAGATTATAAACTTATTATGTTTCATAATATTAAGTTGTATTGGAACTTATTTTTATTATGTTGGAATTTGACATATGTTAAACTTTTTTTTGGATTTTAAAATTGTGTTATATTTATGGTTCCACTTTACTTGTTTTAATACTATTGGCTTATTATTTAATATTGCATGTTATTCAATTTTTAGTTAGTATTGATAGATTAGTTTTGTCAAATATTTGAATAATGTTATGGCATTATGTTCTCCAAGATTGATTTGAGATCTGGGTATCACCAGTTGATAATTCGGGATTCGGATATTATGAATACGGTATTCAGAACTCGTTATGGCCACTACGAATTTCTTGTGATGTCTTTTGGGCTAACAAATTCACCAACAACATTTATGCATTTGATGAATAGTGTATTTCAGCCATATCTTGATTTATTTGTAGTGGTATTTATTGATGATATTCTGGTGTACTCATGTAGCCAGGATGAGCATGCACAACACTTGGGTTTTGTATAACAGAGGCTGAGAGAGGAGATACTTTATGCCAAATTCTCTAAGTGTGAGTTCTGGCTTAGTTCGGTGGCATTCTTGGGACATATAGTGTCCAGTGAAGGAATTAAGGTGGATCCGAAGAAAATAGAGGCAATTTAGAATTGGCCCAGACCATCCTCATTTACTGAGATTCAGAGTTTTCTAGGCTTAGCCGGTTATTATCGTCATTTCGTGGGGGGTTTCTCGTCTATTGTGTCGCTTATGACTAAATTGACCCAGAAAGGTGCTCCGTTTAGGTGGTCCGATGAATGTGAGGAGAGCTTTCAGAAGCTCAGGACAGCTTTGACTACAACTCTAATATTGGTGTTACCTATAGATTCAGAGTCTTATACTATGTATTGTGACGCGTCGCGTATTGGTCTCGGCACAATGCTGATGTAAGATAGTAGGGTGATTGCCTATGCGTCCAGACAATTAAAGGTACATGAGAAGAATTATCCAGTCCACGATCTTGAGTTAGCAGCTATTGTTCATGCCTTGAAAATTTGGCGGCACTACTTGTACGGTGTCTAGTGTGAGGTATATACCGATCATCGGAGTCTACAATATTTGTTTAAACAGAAGGATCTTAACTTGCGGTAGCGAAGGTGGTTGGAGTTGCTTAAGGATTATGATATCACCATTCTCTATCATCCCGGAAAGGCTAATATGGTGGCCGGTGCCTTGAGTCGTAAGGCAGAGAGTTTGGGTAGTTTAGCATACTTACCGGTAGCAGAGAGGCCTTTAGCCTTTGATGTTCAGGCCTTGGCTAATCAGTCTGTTAGATTGGATGTTTCCGAGCCAAATCGAGTTTTGGCATGTGTGGTTTCTCGGTCTGCTTTATATGATCTCATCAGAGAGCGCCAGTATAATGATCCACATCTCCTTGTCCTTAAGGACACAGTTCAGCACAGTGATGCCAAGGAAATCACTATTGGAGATGACGGTGTATTACGAATATAGGGCAGACTATGTATGCCTAATGTAGATGGTTTGCGTGAGCTAATTCTCCATGAAGCTCACAGTTCGCGATACTCTATTCATCCAGGCGCCGCGAAGATGTATCAAGATTTGAGGCAACACTATTGGTGGAGGCGAATAAAGAAAGATATAGTTGGGTTTGTATCTCAGTGTCTAAATTGTCAACATGTAAAGTATGAACATCAGAGGCCAGGAGGATTGCTTCAGATACTTGAAATTCCGGAGTGAAAATGAGAGCGTATTACTATAGACTTCGTCGTTGGGCTCCCACGGACTTTGAGAAAGTTTGATGCTGTTTGGGTGATTGTACATCGGCTAACTAAGTCCGCACATTTTATTCCAGTTGGTACTAATTATTCTTCGGAGCGGTTGATCGGGATTTATATTCGCGAGATTGTTCGCCTACACGATATGCCGGTATCCATTATTTCAGATCGGGGTACGCAATTTACCTCACAGTTTTTGAGGGCAGTGCAGCGAGAATTGGGCACACAGGTTCAGTTGTGTACAACATTTCACCCTCAGACGGGCGGACAGTCCGAGCGCACTATTCAGATATTGGAGGATATGCTACGCGCTTGTGTCATTGATTTTTGGGGTTCTTGGGATCAATTTCTCCCACGCGCGGAGTTTGCTTACAATAATAGCTACCAGTCAAACATTCAGATGGCCCCGTATAAAGCTTTATATGGGAGACTGTGTCAATCTACGATGGTTGGTTTGAGTCAGGTGAGGTTAGACTATTGGGTACTGACTTGGTTCAGGATGTTTTAGAGAAAGTCAAAGTAATTCAGGAACTGCTTCGCACGACACAGTTTAGACAGGAGAGTTATGCTGATAGGAAGGTTCGTGATGTTGTTTATATGGTTGGGGAGAATGTTCTTCTCAATATTTCACCCATTAAGGGTGTGTTGAGGTTCGGGAAGAAGGGCAAGTTGAGCCCTCGGTATATTGGGCCTTTTAAGATACTTAAGAAAATTGGAGAGGTGGCTTATGAACTTGCTTTGCCACCTAGTCTATCAGATGTTCATCCAGTGTTCCATGTATCCATGCTCCGAAAGTATGTTGGGATCCGTCTTATGTTCTGGATTTCAGTACACTACAACTGGACGGTAATTTGACTTATGACGTGGAGCTAGTGGCTATTTTAGACCGGCAGGTTAGAAAGCTGAGGTCAAAGAGCATAACATCAGTGAAGGTGCAGTGGAGAGGCCAGCCAACCAGAGAAGTTACTTGGTAGATTGAGCAGGAGATGCGGAGCAAATATCCACACTTATTTGAGACTCCAAGTATTGTTCTAAACCCGTTCGAGGATGAACTTTTGTTTAAGAGGGGGGAAAATGTAACGATCCGACCAGTCATTTTGAGTATTATAACCCTATTCCCCCATTTACTACTCAATTTATATTTTATAGTTATTTTATGACTTACCGGGTTAGTGGGTTCGGGTCCGGAAGGAATTCTGAGTGAAATGAGACACTTAGTTTCATAATTAAAAATTTAAGTTAGAAAAGTAGACTAGATATGGACCTATGTGTAAATGACCTCAGATTTGAATTTTAATAATTTCAATAGCTCCGTATGGTGATTTTGGACTTAGGAGCGTGCCCGAAAATTTTTTGGAGATCCGTAGTGGAATTATGCTTGAAATGCCGGAAGTTGAATTTTCGGAAAGTTTGACCGGGGGAGAGGGGTTACTTTTTGATATCGGGGTCGGAATCTAATTCTGAAAATTGGAATACCGCCGTTATGTCATTTATGACTTGTGCGCAAAATTTGAGGTAAATCGGGCGTGATTTGATAGGTTCCAGAGTCATTTGTATAAATTAGAAAATTCAAAGTTCAATAGGCCTGAATTGGGGTGTAATTCATAGTTTTAGCGTTGTTTGAGGTGATTTGAGAATTCGACTAAGTTCGTAGGATATTTTAGGACTTGTTGGTATATCTGGTTGAGGTCCCGAGGGCCTCGGGTGAGTTTCGAATGGTTAACGGATAAAAAATTAAACTACAACAGCTGCTGGAATTTCCTTATGCTGGAAATTTCTTCTGCCATAATCGAGCCCAGAATCAAGCCACGATCGAGCCCAGGGTCGAGGGACACGATCGAAGGCAAGGACGAAGACCTCGATCGAAGACCAAGATCGAGGCAAAACCGAGGATGTTTGGGCAGACTTATAAAAACAGGGATTTCGTCCCATTCGATATTTTTGACAAATTAGAGCTTGAGGAGAGGCGATTTTTGATATATTTTCAAGAAAAACTTGAGGTAAGTCCCTTGTGATCATTTCTACTCCATAATATTTAATTATCATTGAATAATTCGACTAAATTACGTGATTTTGATGTGTAAATCGGAGATTGGAACTTAGAATTTTGGAAATAAGATTTGTAGATTTGAGGGTCGAGTTGAGGTTGGATTTTTGTAAAATTGGTATGGGTAGACTCGTGGTTGAATAGACTTTCATATTTTATAACTTTTGTTGGGTTCCGGTACGTGGTCCCCACGAGCAATTTTTGAGCTAAAATTTATTTTTTTATGGAAAATTGTATTTTTCATATGGAATTAATTCCAATAAATTTTGTTGACTGAAACGAATTATTTGTGACTAGATTCGAGGCATTCGGAGGCCGATTTGCGAGGCAAAGGCATAATAGAGTGAAGAATTTCACGCTCTGATGCAAGTAACAGTTATAAATCTGGTCATGAGGGTATGAAACCCCAAATTTTGTGTCATGTGATTATTTTGGAGGTGACGCACATGCTAAGTGACGGGCGTGTAGGCGTGCGCCGAGGGGATTGTGACTTGGTCCGTCCCATAAAACTGTAAAGTTAAATAACTTGTTGTTAGCTATATGCTCTCTATGTGTTGAAGAAATTTGACTGTAAATCATGTTAGAAATCATGCTTAGGCTATGTGATAGTACTGTTGGGACTCACAGAGGTCACGTACTTGTTGAATTATTTGCTAATTGCTATCTTGTGCTCAGTCATGATTTTAGTTGTGTATCATACCTTAGTCTTTCTTGATATTTATTGATGCATTATGTTATCTTTGTTTGGGCTGATCTTTGTGATTTCTGAGAGCCAGAGAGACTAGAGAGGTTGAGGACTGAGTAAGGCCGAGGGCCTGTCGGTGAGGTAAGGATATTATGGCACGTGAGTTGTTCGTGCAGAATATTATAGCACGTGAGTTGTCCGTGCAGATTATGGCTCTTGGGCTGTAGGAGCTCCTTCGAATTCTGTACACCCCCAGTGAGCGCGGGTACCCATTGAGTGTGAGTGCTGAGGGTTGAGAGCCGAGTGACTGAGTTGTTGTGATAAGTTGAGTGACTGTTGCCTGAGAGGTTGTACTTGCTTTGCATTTGTTGTTGCACTTGGTTGCTATCTGTCATTGTTGTGAAATCTCTGGAAGATTTTATATCTGGGGTTACATGAACTTGAACTATATAAAAACTGATTTAACTTAAACTATCGGATTTGAAAGCATGTCTGTTCTTTGCTGGAATTACTGAAAGTGAACTATAACTGTGTAGCTCGTCATTATCTTCAGTTCCTTAGTTATTATTGTTACTTGTTGAGTTGGTTGTACTCATACTACACCCTGCACTTTGTGTGCAGATTCAGGTATTTCCGGACATAGCAGGTATTGATCATTTCGCAGTTGATTTTCAGGAGATTTTAAGGTAGATGTCGTGTTCCGCGGACCTTGTCTCTCATTCTCTATCTTCTTATTTACTATATTTGGTCTCAGACTGTTATAAACCGTATTTTCCAGACTTGTATTCATATTAGATGTTTATGTACTCAGTGACATCAGGTTTTGAGGAGTGTTCATGTCAGTATTTGTGAGATTTTGTATTGTATTTTCAAACTTAAGAGAAATTATGGTTTATCGAGATTATCGGCTTGCCTAGTATCGAGATAGGCCATCACAACAGATTGGGATTTTGGGTCGTGACACATTGCTTCCCGCATCTTGTCTTCAATAGGGGCCACACCTACATTGTCGCGGGATAACCTCATTCCTAATCCTATCTACCTGGTGTGATCGCACATCCATCTCAACATCCTCATCTCTGCTACCTTAATCTTTTAGACATGAGCGAACTTGACTCGCCAACACTTAGCCCCATACAACATAGTCGGTCTGACCACCACTTTGTAGAACTTACCTTTAAGTTTCGGTGGAACCTTCTTGTTACACAAAATACCGGAAGCGAGTCTCCATTTCATCCACCCCCGCCCCAATATGACGTGTGGCATCTTCATCAATGTCCACATCCCTATGTATAATAAAGAGGCATTAGGGATCAAACGACCGAAAGCTGTAGTCTTGGCCGCTGTAACTGCTAACTTCGCCTCATTCTTAGCCAATTTATACTGCTCCCTATTCACCCTCTTCTCCTCCTCGTCTACACTTTTCGCTAGATTCAGATACACCACTTTCTTGGTTTTCACTTTTTCTTGCATCTCTCCATTCCATCGCCAGCCTCCCTTATGAATACTAGAGTAATCCGGAATAAAATTTTACTTTGTTTAAAATCAGTGTTTGGTCATAAATTTTTAAAAGGATTCCAAATTTGAGAAAGTGTTCAACCTGTTTTTCAAATCCATCTTCATAAATTCCAAATAAAATGCTCTCTTTTTTCTTTTGCAAAAAAGTATAATCAAACACAACTCCAATTTCATAAGTTTCAAATAAAGTAAAAAATATTTGGAATCTATGGCTAAACGTCTACTTAGTCTTCATGTAGACTCGTCTCATATCATATCCAATAAATTAGGTTCTCTATTACTACAAGTTCCATGTTTATTTACAAAAATTAATGACTCCTATCCAACAGTGAACCTAAAAATAAGCATAAATACCAATGTGAGTATGTGACTAAGACTTAGCTTCAAACAATTAGTATCACTACTAATATGAGTATTTTTCTTCCATTATTCTTTATTTTTCGTCAAATTTGCATAAAAATATAGTATATATATATATGCTGGGCCAAGAAACAATGGGGCCATGCCAACAAGCCCTAATTACCAATCAGCCCAAAAACCCTCTACAAAACCATTCTAGCCCAAGCCCAACCACAATAGCCGCCTACTATTCTTTTTTTCCCGCCTTCACATCTCCGTATTTTAAACCCTCATATCCTCCCTCTTTCATATCCCAATCTCAACAACCTCACTCTCCTCCTCCTAGGGTTTCCACCAAAATCCCGAAAAAAATCCTAATTTCTCCACCCCCGACAATGAAACCCTCAACGAGAACCAGAACTTCCAGATCTACAACATCACCACCATCATTTCACACATTCTTGAAACCAGGTGCACTTGCCCAAATCAGGTACTCCAAAATCTCTGCTAAATCAAGGTTGAAAACTGTTCAGTCCCTGTTTGCTATTTATAGTCAACAAATTCCCTTAATTACCGCGTCATCCGACCCCTTACAAACCATGGATGTCATTCCCTGCTTCAATTCATCGATCCGATTTCGCCAGCCTCGGTTTATTCAGAGAAAGAAGCTCACTGCTGTTGCACCCATTTTTACTGAATCCAATTCGTAAAAATGTTATCTTTCGCGAGAATTGGATAATTATAGTGAAAACATATAGAAAAAACTGAAACTTTGTGTATTTAGGGGGGATTTTCCCCCTTTGAATTTTTGATTTTGTTATTTGTCTTTTGTAATTGCAGCAAACGAGAAATGTAGAAAAAACACAAATTTATATGAATAAAGTGATCTATTCTACACAGTTTTAATCTTTTGTGTGTTTGCATGAATTTTTCATGTGAATCTTAAGGCTTACTTTATTGCAAGTATTGAATTATGTGTGTCATGAAAGGAAATTTGATTTATTAAAGTGATGTTTATGTTTAAAGAAGATTACTTTATGGCTGTGCAATTATAGTTTGTTCTGTGCTTATTCAATGCTGATTTCTTACTACTATAATTTTGATCTTGATGCATTCATGAAAATGGACAGATTCGTCTTGAGGAAATCTCTATTTAATCCCTCCCCGTGCTTTACATTCAATGGTAGGCAATTTTTCCTTTTAAATCTGGTTCCTCAATTCTTTCTCTGCAGGCTGATGTGTTACTTTCAACAGATTAAAGAGTTAGCTTTACCTTAATTGCTTCTCTTGCTTATATTCTCGGAATATTGGCTGTTGACTTTGGATTTAGTTCTTTACTACAGTTTACTTAAGGTATCCCATTCCCAAAAGACTTGAGCATTCTTGCTGCTATTGAAATTTCTGGAGATTATTGCTACTTGTTCTTTGTAGCCACTTCATTGCTTTTCTTCTATCTTTCAGTTAGATTTGATTCTTCCAGATCAAGATAATATACTCTAGATTTCTTATTCCTGACAATGAAGACTAAATATTATGAAGCAGTGACTTTGCTAGAAATTACATCATAGAGAAGTGCGACAGACATCTATGTTTATCCTGCTTGGCTCAAAATAGGTATTTGAGGGACAAAATCTACACAATGAACAATGGTACTTTATGTTCTTCTGGACTTCCGTATTAAATTATGTGCTATGAATGGAAATTTGATTTATTGAAGTAATAATCTTTCTTTGTAAAGAAGATCACTTTATGGTTGTGCAATTATAGTGTGCTCTGTGCTTAGTAATGATGAGTTCTTACCATAATTTTCGTCTTGATGCATTCGAGGAAATGGGGAGTCTCTAGTTAATCCCTCCCTGTGCTATACATTCAATATTAAGCAGTTTTCCCCATAGATCTAGTTTCTCTGTTCTTTTATTACGCACTACAGGCTGATGTGCTGCTTTTAACACATTAAAGAAGTAAGCTTTTCCTCTAAATTGCTTTTCTTGCTTGTGCTTTCAGAATGTTGGCTTCTTCCATTTGTCAGTTTGATGAAAAAAATTCACTGCCTATACGAATTAATATGCAGAGTTTGATATTTACTGCCTACATGAATTATGTATTTCCTGCTTTTGGGTGATCCGTACATGGTTAAGAGAATGTACCATCTTGGATTTCATTGAAAAATTATCGTTCTTTACTGCAGTTTACTTAAGGTATCTTCATGGGTTTCCTTATTATTCCAAGCAGCAAAAGACTTGAGCTTTCATGATTTGATTAAAATTTCTAGAGATTATTGTTACTTGTTCTTTGTAGCCACTTTATTACTTTTCTTCTATCCTTCAGTTAGATTTTGATCATTTCTGTATCAAGGTAATTTGCTCCAAATTTCGTATTCCTGACCACAAGGACAAAATATTATGAAGCAGTAACTTTGCCAGAATTTATATGAGACTTAAAAATGTGACAGACTACTGTGTTTATCCTGCTCCAATTGGGTATTTGAGGGGACACAATCTACACAATGAACAATGGTATTTTATCTTCTTTTGGACTTCCATAGCTGTTGTTAAGTTCATTGAGTATTCGACCAGTCTCCCTGTTTCTAGTTTGATGCACATCCTGTTTGACTATAATGAGCATATCCTGTCTGCATAGATCAGACGTGACATATTTGCTTTCATGTATGAAACATTTTAGTAGAGACAAAGATTTGCCTAAAAGGTTTTGTACCAAGTTTCAACTGATAATCTTTTGGAGTTTGATATCTTGCTTGTTTCATTTCATTGTAATTGTAAGTAACACTAATAATGTGAAAGAGATGCTGGTTGGTTGTCAACTGATAACCTATTGTAGCCATGACATAGGATTCTAGATCGTCTTACAGAAATAAGATTAAGAAAGTTATTTCATGTTTGTCATATTGTATGCACCCCATTCCCAAGCTGGCAATGGTTGGTGGGATTTTGTGCCTGGAGTTTGGATCTTGTATTTTATTAGTCATACCATTGGAGGGAAGTAACTTTATGATTCTATAATCAAGTTTGAACCTGACAACTTCACTGTTTATCAACCATCTATTTTTCGTTTTGGTATGGGTTCTATTAACATCCATTGCCACAAATAGAATTTACTACCAAATATCTCACTGGAATTCACAGGACCCTGTTTCCGCTCCACTCTTAGGCCTACAATGCATGAGAATTTTCTCTAGGAAACTCAGTTTTTGCCAACTCTAAAACAAACACCACCTTCTATTTGAAGTACCAGTTACAGTTCCATTATTTTATCTCGTATGCTCCATAAATAAAGGTGCATGTAACGAAATGAATATAAGGCAATTCTTCAAATGCATTGGCAATATGAAAGTGAACACATTTAATTTTTGGGTCAAGTCAAATAACAACTTCTTGTATAAAGTTCAACCAGACACGTTAACAAGTCACATAAAGAAACTTACTATAAATCAAAATTTATATATTTGAAATTATATTTTTCTAATTATTTAGAATCATAGACAAAGATTTTTGTTATAACTTTTCAAATAGCAATAATGCTATTCCTTTTTGGATTAAGAAAGTATTAGGTAAAATTACAACTCTACTTCGTTTTTAGGAACAAATGTTTCCTTAAAACTCAAAATAAACGCCGCTTAATATTCAAATTTCCCAAGAAAATCGGGAAGGGCAAAACAATTTCACATAAATCGGTCTTTTTATATAAAGTAAGTTTTATTAACATTAAGCTCATGACCCGCCAACCACTTTCCCGCTTTTACAACTTCCTTATATTTCAAACCCCATCTTTACACACTTCCGTCCTTCATCCAGAAACCGCTCTTCTCCAATTCCAACTCAAGTTCCAAAATAGAAAAATAAAATCTAAGATAAGAAGCAGGAATTTGAGATCTTCAATGCCGTCGTATTATACATACCTAAAGCCAGGAGCGTTGGCACAACTCAGGAACTCCAAAATCACTGCTAAATCAAGACCAAACAATGCTCAATCTCCAATTGCAATGTGCCAGCAAATACCCAATTCAGAAACAGACCTCTTAGCACCAACCACAGAGGGCTTAATTCCTTGTTTCAATTTGAAGATTGCGAACCACCGTCCTTGCTGCCTTCAGAGAAAGAAGCTCATTGCAGTTGTACCCATTTTTTCTGAACCTAATAATTATGATCCATCTCTCGTTACCATCTAATTAGATCTGACTTTTTTCCCTGTTATATTTTACTTTTTTAGGTGGGTTTTTAGTTTATGTGGCTTTAGGATTAATGTAAGTAGTGCGGTTACGTTTAAATTGGTGCGACGAAGAAATTAATGTGTTTAGTAGATTGTTTTTACATCAATGAAGTGTTCTGTTTTGCTTTATTTATGCTTAATTGTCTTGCCTGTGAATTAATTTCAGTTTTAATGAGGTACTGTGTTGTTTTGAGGATTATTTCAATTACTAATTGTGTTTAATGCTCTCTGTTTTGAAAAGAATGAAGGGGTTCGGGGTACTAGGATCAGATCTTCTAACTTTAGGTCTCAATTCTCTTTAATTTTCAAAAATAAATTTTTAACGTTTAGAAACTACATCTAAAAAGGAGTACTAAAAGTAACATTATTTTATAATTTTTAATTTTTTTCTTACATTCCTATTCCAAATACTAGCTATAGTAAGTGAGAGTACTAGTTTGAGCTATATGGATGTTGTGATAGGGTGTATTAATGACACTATGCCTCTTTGTTTAGTTGATAAATTTATTGCCTCAGATTTCAGATGATACACAGCAGTGAAAACAAACATGCAGTTGATTCTGTGATGACTTAATATGGTTATGTAATTATAATCAGGTAGTTCTCTGAATTCATGGTACTGTTTCATGTATGTTGATTACTGAAATTGTGGTGTTTGATATAATTTGTGCTAATATGATGATGCACTTATTGAATGGTTTCTCTACAACGTATTGCCACGTTCATGCTTCAAGAAGAAATAGAAGTCTTTCGATTCGCTAATGTGAGCAGATCTGACATGGAAGAAAATTCAACTGAAACCAGAAATATGCTGTGTTATTATTCATGCTGTACTGTATTGTCTGTCCAATCTTTACTGTTCTTTGCATTTGTTGGATGATCAGACTTGTTATGGTTAGAGTCTTTGTAATCGTTTCCTCATTATTCTAATCCAGTACTAGTAATAACCAGTTCTGCAGTTTCTCCTTTTAAAAGTCTATGCTACTCATGTATAACCTCTTTTGGTAAGTCAAAGCATGAAGCTTTTCCTGGAAATTCGATAAGTTTGGTGCCGGAATTTCCTTATTCCTAAGAACTGGCCGATCTAAAGCTGCAATGTCTATCCTTTAGCTTACTTTTTTGAAGTATAGCTTTGAACATACTTCATACGAGCTATATGCTTTTCCTTCTTTTCCAGTTCTGGGAGAATCTCAACTGTATGTCCCCAATTTACTTTCCACTAGATTTTATAGAAAATGCCAGTTCAGTTAAATCCTCTCCGGAGATTTATTATGCTTCCCAGAAGTTGAAATAGATGGCGGTTGACGCTTCTGGAAATCATTGGACCTTTAATTTCTTAGGATGCCTTCTCCTACCTTTGCTTCATTCTTCTCTTTGATTTCATAATTATGCGAGTCCGGGCACTTTGTATTTTCAGGCCTATTCATAAGGATGAAAGTGGAACACCAATATTGCAGAAAAGAGCAAATGAGAATAGAAGGTAGGCATACCATTGGATCTCTCCTCGGTCGACAACAGATAAAGACTAATCCTGCCTTAGAATAAGTTAAGAAGGTACTGTAGAAATGATGCTGGCAACCCCTTTAGAAGTTATCTAATAGATAGTTTTCAAACAACATGTGAGCTACTCATGGAGATAGTTGTTTGAAGCATCTTTTCACTATAGAAGAAACTTTAATACTGAAGTAATGCATTAAATGATTTCCTTAATACCCTCCTTGTGTGAGGGGATAGGGGTGGCAGGACAGGTTTCACTGATCCTGGCGTAAAATGCATTTTCTTGAGTAATGACCTTGTATAACTTCGCATTTAACTTATATATCCTGACTTCGTAAATTTGGCTTCTGTAATTCTGTATTCTGACAAAGTTTTTATGCAAAATTTAAGATGTGGTAGTTTAATGAAGTTGGAGTCCATCTCCTTTTGTTCTATATAGATACAGATCTAATTAGAAAGTCTTTGAATCCATTATCCACGGTGTTTTATGTCGAGCAACAGTCCTGCATTTTTCCAACATTCTATTGATCCATATTGTAATTACTGTGCTGTAGTAGCATCAGCATATACATTAGACTCAGCCACCTCCTCTCCTAAATTTTATTTCCTTAGTAATCACCCTTCCAGTTATCAGAGAATTAACTCTCACACAAATATCCTGACAAGAAATCAAATGCCTACCAATTGAGGTTGGGAGAAGGATCAAAGCTCGAGCCTAAAACATTGATTGACCTCTGAATAGTTCTAAATGCTTAAACATATACTAACATATTTGAAATGGGAGAGAAATCACATCACTCTGGCATGATTCAATCTTTTGGAACTCTATCAAAACAATGTTCCTAGATCATCGATATTTAGCTGTTATGTCTACACAATTCTATTGCTCCTCCAATATGCAAATTAAGCAATATGCATTGGTTACAAAGTTCATTCTACACTCTACAGTACATGGCTTGTTTCACTTCCATGGTCAAGCTTCCAAAGCAAGTTGTCAAATTTACACGTTCACTATCAATAACGGAAGAGAGTATAGTCAAAGATGAAGTTCACAATGTATCCTCAATCCTCATTGTCCTTTTGAACCTCATAGCAGATCAGCTAACGATGGTACAGTTTTATCGTTAAGACGTAGAGGAGGAAAATCCATGAAAACTCAGGCCACATTCTAAAACTACAACTGGTTGATTAGATTAGTCTATTCTTCTAGAATGGGTGGTGCTTCCATGTTTAATCTACCTATGTATTTCTCGGTGAAGCTATAAAGAGTGGATACAATATGCAATTACATGAGTGCTTTAACTGATCTATACAGTTTGACACTAGAAAAGACGAAAAGCTATACGAGGAAGTGAATCTTCGGGCTTTCAATAATTCATGTTTTACAAATATAGCAGGAAAAATTGAAATACAAATATACGTTTGATCCGGCCTTGTGTACAAAATATAATGTGGTTCTCATCTTGTGCACAAAGTCTGTACGAGGCTGAGAAGCAGAAAATAAGAATTGTCTAGACTTCATTATTGTACCTACAGAGAAGCACAATTGCAGGGGAACAAGAAGAAGTATGCTTAAACCAAGGCATCTGCTCCAGCAACAATCTCCAATATTTCTCCTGTAATCTTTGCCTGACGCTGTCTGTTGTAGACTCTAGAGAGGTTCTTCTTCAATTCAGTTGCATTATCTGTTGCACTGCTCATGGCACTCATCCTAGCAGCAAGCTCACTGGCTAATGACTCCTGCAATGCCCTCAAGATTTGACTGTTCAAGTAAAGTGGAAGCAAGGCATCAAGAATCTGAACAGGGTCCTGCTCAAATTGCAAGATTGGCGAAAAATCAGTTGTTTTAGTCCTTATAATGTCTCTTTCCACTGTCAATTTTCCTTCCTTTGTTGTCAACCTAAAGAACTCATCATTTGCTGCATCAACACAGTTCCCATTGATGTCACAAATCTCTCCCTTTGGTGACAATGGAAGCAGGGTGTGAATCACTGGCTCAGATTTCACTAAAGACACAAACTTTGTGTACAAAAGCTCAACTTTGTCAACCTCTTCACTCACGAAAAGCGAGAAAACATCATCAGCAATGGCCTGAGCATCTTTAGCAGTGGGCAAATTGCTTCCTTCAAGGAACTTATCTACAGGAATGTAAGGCCTGCGGATGAAATAAGAGTTACCCTTTTTGCCAACACTGATAATAGTGTAATCAATGCCAAGAGCTTTCAAATCTCTAATCCTAGCCTCAGCTTTTTTGATGAGGTAGTTGTTAAAACCACCACAAAGACCACGGTCACCAGTGACAACAACCAAAGCCACTTTTTTCACAGGTCTTACTTTGGTGAGGGGAACATCAATGTCATCAGTTTGAAGCTGCTCATTAATGTTGTAAAGGACCTCAACCAAAGTCTCAGAGAAAGGCCTAGCACCCACAACAGCTTCTTGAGCTCTTCTGACTTTAGCAGCAGCAACAAGCTTCATAGCCTCAGTAATTTTCTGGGTGTTCTTGACTGATTCAATCCGATCACGTAGATCACGAAGACCACAGTGAACAGGGGTGACTGATGATGATCTTGAGGGGTTTGAAGGGCCTGATGTGTTGTGGTTAGGAAGCTGAAAAGGGCTGACAGAAGAGCGGAAAGAAAGTGCAGAGGAGTCAGAAAGAGATGGTTTTGAGGATACCAACATTGTCAAATTTGAGCAAGACATGGTTAAGGGGCACTTTTTTTCTTAGCTCTGCAATGCAAAAAAAAGAGAGGCTGATATGGAGGAGCAAGAAGCCAGCCAAAGAGGAAGGGAAAGAGGGAAGTATGGGAAATAAATCTGGCTTTTGTTTGAGGGTCTTTTAGATTCTTATCACAATGGTGGAAATCTTGATGTTTGGTGGTGTGGGGTGAAAGGAGAAGGAGGGAATGAGAGGTGGAGGGAAGCAGCATTCGGATGAGGTTTTAGGATAAGGATTTAGACCGTTGGAAATTGCGGTTGTGAAAGAAAGAAACCTTTTGATTTGCTACTTTGGGAAGTAAGATTTTTTATTTTCTTACTTGTAATTTCACAAATTTTCTTTACATACTTATTGTCATTGTTTTTATTATTGTTTTTCATCTATTTTATGTTGCTGTTATTATATCTATGATTTCTGTTGATGATACTGATATATTATATTTTTTTGTCTTTTTGAGCCGAGGGTCTTTCGGAAACAACTTCCCTACTCCCTCGGGTAGGGGTAAAGTCTGCGTACTCATTATCCTTCCCAAACTTTACTTATAGGATTTCACTAGGTTGTTGTTGTTGTATATTTATTATCATGTTGAATGCATTTCAAGGTGTGACCTAATAAAAATTATGTGAGATTATGGTTCAAATTTCAATCGAAACAAAATTGTTTTCTTTGCGTCTGTCTAAACTTAGGGGGATAAAATTACTTAAAAATCCTATAATGATAAAAATAGTAGAAGTGCAAACAAAATGATATAGTTATAAAAAAAGTAGTGTGATGATTGATGAGAATATTTATGGTCATCAATGTGTAAGGGCTCCCGATGACCACATTGAATGACCTCTCTGATAGAATATTCGGCGATGGATTTGTGATTCTCAGATATTTCATGCCCTGCAGATTTTTACATGCCTAATCCTTTATTTAATATTATTTTCTTTAATGATAGTATTCTTCATTTATTCCATAAATGGCAATTTGTTTTTACAATTCTAGCATATTTTAAAAATATACTGACCCTCAGATTAAGGAGTTAGTTTATTCTAATAGTAATATTTATATCATTTCTCTCTCGTCATTATAGTAAAATTTTCCTTTTTTCACTCTTTTGTAACGGCACTCCCCCCTCTTCCTTTATTGTTGCTACCTTCTATCTCCATTCTTGCATATAAAAATCAAATTTAAATATTTTTACTTATAAATTTAAATATTTTTACTTATTTATATATATAAATTTAAATAGTTCATAATGTATATTACCTATATTTTTCAACTAAAATATGCATACATTTTGTATATTAATAATGTGATTAGCTGAAATATTTTTATGGGATGTTCCTGGTATGTTTAAGATATAAAATATTTTATACTAGAAATATACCATAAATATGAAAATATTTAATAAAAAACCTATGCATATACTAGTATATTTGTAGAATATTTACAGTATAAAACTTAATTACTCTGAAGTAAACATGAAAGAATCAAAAATCAAATAATATAAAATTAGTCAAATAAATGTTAAATAATATATGTATTATCATAAAAGTGGTGTTGGGGATTAAGGAAGCTTAGGAGATAAATAAGGGACAAATCCTTATGTTACAAAAGGTGCGAGATCTTATGCATATTGCTGGGGTTTCCGTTTTGGTTAGGATATGCTATAGAAGAAATATTTTTGTTGCTATTATTGATATATTAAGTTTGTTGCTACCAAGATGTATTATATTTTTTAATATTGCTTAGTTATGTTAATTCCACTATTTTTCCATTGAAACAAAATTTAAGGGGTTAATAGTTAAATTTTCGTTAATGGCTAGTAGTTCAATGTTATACTGAATGTTATAGTTTGAACTTTGAACTAAATGTTATAGTTTGAAACAGTCATATGAAACTCATTCGAAATCAAACTGCATAAATTGCTTGCATTTGTCTTTACTAAAGCTTATAGATTGAGCATGAGAACATAATAAAAATGAATCTTACACAAATGTCCCAAATAAGTCCCAACTTACCAACCTCTAGCCTTTAATCATAAACTTACAAAAAATAGTCAATCACATATAAAAATTGAAAATCCAAAAAATAAGGTCCTTTCTGGCCAAGAATCACACGCAAAGATCTCCTTCCATATTTTTAAGCGTGATCAGCAACATTAGATGCAAGACAGAAAGGAATTTCATGGATGAGGTAGCAAATAAGGTGATGATATATATATATATATATATATATATATACAAGATTCCAAAAATCTAAGCAAAAAATGACCTTTTTCAATGAATACAGTTGAAATTCATTGAGAACATAGATATATGAGTCAATATACAAAATTTGAGGAAGATTAAAGGTGATTTGGACTGATTTGGTATCAAAATTCATAGTTAAAATCGAGTTCAAAATATTCTTATGCGACACATGTATCAAACGTGTATCACGCATGTATCTCACACTCAGGTATACATGTGATACACATATGATACCAATATGATACATATGCGATACACAAATGATACCCGGTGAGATACACATATGATACCAATATGATACATATACGATATACAAATGATACCCAGTGAGATACACATATCATTTTCTTTCATGTTCATCTTCTGCTTCGAATTTTCAATTCAAACCACCTCAAAACTCCACAAAATCATCCAAAATGGAGATTCAAGCTCTTTAAAATGTACATAATCTATTCTAAAAACACCGCTCAAAAGAAAGTAAAGATTTGACCTTTTTTTTTGCTACAAATAGTCTAATATTGGTAATATTTGTCTAATATTAGTAATATTTTATGAATTGACCAATTTTTATAATAAGCTACTTATAAATGGACATACATGATAGTTTCCCTAATAAAAAAGAGCTCGTATAACCTATAAAACTCATTACTAACACTTTTTGCAATTAATAAGAGAATCAATTAGATGCCTTTGTGGAATCTTTTTCTCTCAGGGTCTCCTTGTTTGTTCATGTTTTTTTTGTCTCTCTTCAAGATGCCCTTGGCTTCACAACAATCGCTTTGAAATTGTGACCTTTTCGCAATACGAAAATACACTTCCATTGTTTCAATTTTTTTAACGGTGGTCGACTGGACATGAATTTAAGAAAAAAAGAAACATTTTTGGCACATTTGTAAAACAGTCTGAAGTTAATATTTGCTTCAGCGCTGGAGTGGAAAGAACGACCAACGTCAAGTCCTCCAACATCTTACATAACATATGTACTCAAAAGTCCAAAGATCGTCTGGACTTCTAATACAAACGCTATAAAGCCCACAAAGAAAGCCCAATTGAAAATTTTTCAAATCTTCTAGCAAAAATACATTATATAGTCGCTCTCAAAATAATATTAGAAAAATATATATTCATTTTGTATGTTATATAAAAAATTATACAAATTTTATACACTTTAAGAAAATATATCATTGAATATGTCATTAAACATAGAAAATATGTCATTAAGCATTTGAGATGAAAATCATGGAGGAAGAGTAGACATCCACCATAATTTGATATTTCTTATAACACTCCCCCTTGGATGTCCATAGATAATGTGTCTCGTTAAAATCTTATTAGAAAAAAAAATCCTAGTGAAGGAAAAATAGTACACATGTTTAGGAATACGCTTTTTGGTTGCCTCATTAAAAACCTTGCAAGGAAAACCCAGTGGGACAAAACTTTGTAAGGGAAAAAGAGTACACCGCATATTAACTCCCCATGATGAGAGCATCAATTCACATCCTTGAGCCTTCGCATCCCAATCTTGTACACTAGTTTCTTGAAGGTTGACGTCGGTAGAGATTTGTTGAACAAATCATCCATATTATCACTTGAACGGATCTGTTGCACACTGAAATCACCATTCTTTTGAAGATCATGTGTGAAAAATAACTTTGGTGAAATGTGTTTTGTTCTATTTTCTTTTATGAATCCTCCCTTCAATTGAGCTATGCATGCTGCATTGTCTTCATACAAAATTGTGGGTAGTTTGTCATACTTCAAACCACATTTGTCTTGAATTAGGTGTATTATAGACCTCAACCATACACATTCTCGACTTGCTTTATGAATAGCAATTATCTCAGCATGATTAGATGAAGTAGCCACGATTAATTGCTTAGTCGATCGCCAAGATATGGCAGTGCCTCCACATGTAAACACATAGCATGTTGGAAATCGAGAATACTCAGTATCAGCATAACCAACAAGGTCGGGACTGCAATCATTGCCACAAAATAAGCCCATATCGGTAGTCCCTTTTAGATACCGCAATATGTGTTTGATTCCATTCCAATGTCTCTTTGTATGAGTAGAGCTATATCTTGCTAAGACATTAACTAAAAAAGTTATGTCAGGCCTTGTAGTGTTAGAAAGATACATTAGTGCACCAATTGCACTAAGATATGGTACTTCAGGACCAAGAAGCTCTTCATTCTTTTTTTTGTGGTCGGAATGGATCCTTATTCACATCAAGTGATCGAACAACCATCAGAGTACTTAATGGATGTGCTCCATCCATGTAAAACCGTTTCAATACCTTTTCTTTGTAGGTAGATTGATGAACAAAAATTCCGTTTGCCAAATGTTCAATTTGCAAACCGAGACATAATTTTATCTTTCCGAGATCTTTCATCTCGAATTCCTTCTTTAAATAATCAATTGCCTTTTGGAGTTATGTAGGAGTTCCAATAAGGTTTATGTCATCAACATATACGGCAAGTACAATAAACTCCGATGTTGTTTTCTTTATAAAAACACATGGACAAATGGAATCATTTATATAACCTTTCTTTAATAAATATTCACTAAGGCGATTATACCACATTCTTTCTGATTGCTTTAGACCATACAAAGATCTTTTCAATTTGATTGAAAATATTTTCCTGGACTTTGAATTATGTACGTCATGCATTTTAAATCCCTCGGGAATTTTCATGTATATCTCATTATCAAGTGAGTCGTATAGGTAGGCTGTAACCACATCCATTAAATGCATGTCAAGCTTTTCATGGATAACAAGACTAATGAGATAACGGAACGTTATAGCATCCATAACAGGAGAATACGTCTCTTCATAATTGACACCAGGCCTTTGTGAAAATCCTTGCACAACAAGGCGTGCCTTATATCTTTGTACCTCATTTTTCTCACTTCTTTTACGTACAAAGACCCATTTATAGCCAACATGTTTAACACCATTAGGTGTTTGGACTATAAACCCAAAAACTTCACGTTTCGCAAGTGAATCCAACTCAGATTGGATTGCTTCTTTCCATTTTGGCCAATCACGTCTTTGTCGACATTCTCCAACAGATTGAGGTTCAAGATCCTCATCATCTTGCATAATGCTAGATGCAACATTGTATGCAAAGACATAATCCACCACTATATTCAATCGATTCAAATTTGCTTCAATATCTATTGGATTTATTGATAGTTCCTTATTTTCTTGAGTCTCAGACTCATCGATATCCTCATGAATTTCAGGATTGATTAAATCATGGGTTTCTTTATGAGACTCTTTCGTAGTGTCATCTTGATCATTTATTTTCCTTTTTTTAGGATTTCGATCCTTAGAACCCAATGGTCTGCCACGCTTTAGGCGTGCTTTTGACTCATTAGCTATGACACTAGAAGATTTTCTAACAGGGACATCAATACGGATTGGAACATTCTCTGCACGGATATGTGATTTCGTTATCCTTTTCAGATCCGTAAATGCATCTGACATTTGATTTTCTATTTTCTGCAAATGGATAATATTTTGCACCTCTTTTTCACAAATAGAGGCACGTGGATCAAGATGAGATAATGATAGATTTTCCACGAAATTTTCCATTTGATTTCACCAATTTCTCCCCCTAATTTTGGGAAAAATGCCTCATCGAATCGACAATCTGCAAATCGAGCAGTGAACAAATCTCCCATTAATGTTTCGAGGTAGAGAATAATGGAGGGCGATTCAGATCCAACATATATTCCTAACCTTTTTGGGGGACCCATCTTGGTGCGATATGGCGGTGCTACATGCACATATACAACGCATCCAAAAATTCTTAGATGGGATATATTAGGTTCATGACCCAAAACTAATTGCAACGGGGAATATTTATGATAATTTGTCGGTCTGAGACGAATTAGCATTGCTACATACAAAATGGTATGACCCCAAACAGAAGTGGGTAATTTCGTTTTCATGAGTAACGGTCTTGCTATCAATTGCAGACGTTTAATCAAAGACTCTGCAAGGCCATTTTGAGTGTCAACATGAGCTACATGATGTTCTATTTTTATCCCAATTGATAAGAAATAATCATTGCTTGGGATAAAAAATCAACAGCATTATCAAGTCGAATAGACTTAATTGAATTATCGGGCGACTGTGCCCGTAATCGAATTATTTGTGCCATTAATTTTGCAAACGCCAGATTGCGAGATGAGAATAGGCACACATGAGACCATCTAGAAGATGCATCTATTAAAACCATAAAATATCTAAACGACCCACTAGGTGGGTGAATAGGTCCACAAATATCCCCTTGTATATGTTCCAAAAACGTAAGGGGACTCAATCCCAACCTTTGTTGGTGATGGTCTAATAATCAACTTGCCTTGATAACAAGAAGTGCAAGAAAACTCATTATTTAAAAGAATCTTTAAATTTTTTAATGGATGCCCATTTGAGTTCTCTATAATTCGTCTCATGATAATTGATCCAGGATGTCCCAATCGATCATGCCAAAGAACAAAAGTATTGAAACTAGAAACCTTTTGGTTTACGATAGAATGTGCCTCAATTGCACTAATTCTTGTCCAATACATGCTACAAGATAAAGATGAGAACTTCTCAATAACCCTTTTCTGGCCAGAGACATTCTTGGTAACGATGAGATATTCAAGATTATTCTCATCTATTGTCTCAATATAAATCCATTTCGACGGATATATTTAAAACTCAACAAGTTCCTCTTGGACTTGGAGGAGAACATTGCGTTCTCTATGATAAGTATTGTTCCCTTAGGGAGAGTTATATTAGCTCTTCCAGAGCCTTCAATTAGATTGCTACTACCAGAAATTGTAGTAACATCTGCCTTATACATACTTAAATGAGAGAAATATTTCTTCTCTTTGAATATTGTATGTATTGTACATGAATCAATTAAGCAAATATTTTTACAATTGAACTTTGATTCAAATTTGCTTTGAAAGATATTCATATTTACTTCCCATGATTTGACATACAAAAGAAGTATATGAATACATATTAATATTTTTTGAGAAAAAGAAAAAGAAAAAGAAAAAGAAAAAGAAAAAGAAATAAAGTTAAACCAATAATTCAATAGTGACCTTTTAATGCATTTTCTAGCAAATTCTAATTATTATACAAATAATTACGCAGCAAAAATAATACAATTATAAGTACATGAAAAAAAAAATTAAACAAAAGTTGTTCTATGGTGCTTGTAAACCACTTCTTAAAGAGAATTAAAGAAACGTAAAGAAAAATCAAAAGGAATTAAAAGATTAGTGAGACTAGGACACTAATTACTTAGATATTACTCATTGTTTGTGAAATTTATGAAATTTAGGAAATACATATATTTTTAAAAACTACATAAGAAGTATTATTAAGTGCAATAAATATTACAAGATGTTTATTCATTAAATACTACGAATAGGAAAACATAAAAATCAAAATGCTCAATCATCTTTAACCATAGATCCATCACCGATCGAGTGATTTATTTTTCCATCAGGGTACTCAAACAAATCTGCCACATTCAAGTGGGTGATGTCAAATTCATTGTCATAAACAAAATTAGCTTCAGGAGCTTTGTCCTTTAGAGATGCTTGATAAAGCTCAACCAAATATTTTGGTATGCGACAAATATTTGCCCAATGCCCTTTTCCACCACAACGATAACATTCAGTTTTCGAACCATTTGCCCTTGGCCTTTTCACTTTTGGTGGTTATTTTTCTTTGGGGGGTGATTAACACCAGGAAAATTTCTTCCTAGGCCACGGCCACGACCACGACCACGAACAGGGCCATGACCTTTTTCATGCTTAGAATAATGGGAATACACTTCATTCACTTCAGGCAATGGTGTAGACCCAGTGGGTCGATTTTCGTGATTTCTCATGAGCAAGTCATTGTTTCGTTTAGCCACAAGGAGAAGAGAAATCAACTCAGAATACTTCTGGAAACCTTTCTCTTGGTACTGCTGTTGCAAGACCATATTGGCGGCATGAAACGTTGTGAACGTTTTTTCAAGCATATCATAATCAATGATAGTATCTCCAAAGAGTTTCAATTTAGAAATAATTCTGAACATCGCAGAATTATATTCAGAAACAGACTTAAAGTCTTGGAGCCTCAGATGAGCCCAATCGTATCGTGCTTGTGGAAGAGTGACCAACTTTAAGTTGTCATATCTTTCCTTTAAGCCATTTCACAAAATAAGTGGATCTTTGAGTGTGAGATATTCTATCTTCAACCCTTCATCAAGGTGATGACGCAAGAAAATCAAGGCCTTAGCACAATCTTGAGTAGATGCTTTATTTTTATCTTTAATGGCGTCTCCAAGACCCATTGTATCTAAATGGATTTCAACATCCAACACCCATGTCATATAGTTCTTGCCTGAAATTTCAAGGGCAACGAACTTTCTTTTCATAATATCAGTCATAATTAAAAGAGGAGAAATGTTATACCTTAGTCTTCTCAAAGAATTTCTTGAGACGGTAGAGTCTCGTGTTGATAAAGTGTTATAAAATATAACTCAAAGTAACAATATGGAACAAGGAAAAACAAGCTAAGAGATATAGAGAGAAAGAGAGGAGAGATTCTTATTTCTTTTTCAATTATGTGTATTTTTCTATCTATTACACGGCATTTATATTGGAATGAAAAGTGAAGAAAATATGTCATTGAATATGTCATTAAACATAGAAAATATGTCATTGAATATGTCATTAAGCATTTGGGATAAAAATCATAGAGGAAGAATAGACATCCACCATAATTTGATATTTCTTATAACATCTTTAATGTTAATAAACCAAAGCAATTTTCTCTCGTATTCGCTGCGTAGATTAGGAATACCGATTTCATTAAGGGTGATTATGATCAAGAGATTATGCGACAATATTATATCATACAAAGTGTAAGGAACTAGAGATAAAATCAGTTTAATGGAGATAATATATGGCTGGCTTCATTAGATACGAAAAACCAGCGAGCTCCCTGAATACCGAAAAAAGATTAAAATCTTTGATCCGACCCGCACCCGTCCCATTGCCATCCTAGACATGCGGTGCAATTTTGTGCTAGTAAATTAAATTAACCTGTCTTATGTAAAGTTTGTGTATTTACTCCTACAAACAGAAGACACTTTATTACTTGAGTATGAGCCCGTTTGGCAAAACTGCCAAAAATTATTTATTTTGAAAAATATTTTTATTTAAAAATATTTTTTGAAAAAGTACTTGCTCATATACGGAACAACGTAAAATAATATCCGGAGCAGCGGATTCGATTAATCGAAATTCAGAAGCTGAAGTTTCACCTCTACCATCAATAGGTTTAGCCAGGACATTTATAACACGACCCAAATAAGCCTCACTCACGGGTATCTGGGCAATTTTCCCGTTGCTTTTATTGAACTTCCTTCTTGTATCAACAAACCATCGCCTATTAATACAACACCAACATTATTTGATTCCAAATTCAGAGTAATGCCTATTGTATCCTCTTCAAATTCGACTAATCCACCCGCCATTACTTCGTCAAGACCGTGAATACGAGCAATGCCGTCGCCTACTAGAAGTACGGTACCAGTATTTATCTGTTTGGCCCATTCGTTTGAGTAGTGCTTTATGAAGTTCATAGTGTTTGGCCAATCTTTTAAAAACGTATTTTTAAGTATCAAATTACAAAAAAGGACAGTAAAGGTTCAATTTGTGATTAGTATTATTTAAAAAATAAAAATAATTTAAATATTTATTATAAATTTTTTTAATTAAAATATAAAATATAAAGTAAAAATATAAATTAAAAATTCAGTTAATATAAAATATAGGTATTCCAAAACAATAACATTGAGTGTTTGGATTACTTATTGTTTACATGAGAATTTAAATATGTCAAAATACATCATTCAATATAAATTTAAAATCTACTCTTAGGGATATGAGAAAGAGGATAAAAATTTGATTAAAATTAAAAAGAGAAGAAATGTATAGTAATAATAAAAAGAAAAAGAAAAAGAAAAAGAAAAATATTAATTTAATGAGGGACACTTTGAAATTATAAATTTATGGTAAGGTTATTTTTGTCTTGAATAATTTTTTGCTTCTACTTCTATGAAGAAGCTAAAATTTGTAGCTTCTCCAAAAGCAGAAAAACTGTTTTTACTGTTGCTCAAAAGTACTTTTTATTTTGGCTAAACATTTTAAATTTACCAAAAAGTATTTTTTTTTTACACACACAAAAAAAAATTCCTTTTGACCTCGAGAATCTTGGCGAAACACGCTCTATCTCTTTAGAGTTTAGACCGACAAATTTGAGAAAAAAAGGTGTCCCCTAATACATTTAATAGATATTATTGGTGATCCATTTCACCCTGCAATAAGCAGGAGGGCTTGAGTGTAAACCTCTTTAACCTCTCTTCTATAGTTTTTTTGTACAAATAGTCATCAAATGATCAAAATAACGTTGATTCTTTGAGAGGAAATTATCCTTTCTTTTCTAAATGCAGATGTATCATTTAATTAATTTGGTGTAGTATCATACTATCATTGAATCCTTTTTTGGGGGGGGGGGGGGGGGAGGGGGCTCAGGGATCATTTTGAAAAATTTAAAAAGAATTTCTTATAGTATTGGACTAATTAGTATTTCCTACAGTTTATTTTTTAATGTTTAACGGGAATAATCTTTTTTTAGAAGACCTCACAGCCAGTCATTCATGTTATAAAATAAAGACTGTAAAGTAAAGAAATCGAAGACAAGTATAGAGGGAGATTGATATTTTTATTCAACTTCAAACTGTTGTACATAATGAACTGAAAACTTTTCTATTTATAGAAGAAAGGAAATATCTGCGAGGCTTTTCAGGAAGCAGCTGCAAGGCTTTTCTTTAGCTGCTTGTAAGCTGTCTGCATGAGCTGCTTGCAACCTGCCTGTTTAATAAGAAGCTGCTGCAAATCATTTCATTGAACTGCTTGCAACTTGCCTGCATCAGCTGCTTGTAGATAAACTTCAACAGAGTACTAAATGGATAATCTTCTTCAGGAAGATTATCTATAGTGGAGTAATAAATTAACATCCACAATATAATTATTTTCATAACACTCCCCTTGGATGTTCATTAAAAGATATTGTGCCTCGTTAAAACCTTACTAGGAAAAACCTAGTGGAAAAAATCCTAGTGAAGGAAAAAGAGTACACATATTTAGTAATACACATTTCTAGCTGCCTCGTTTAAAACCTTATAAGGAAAACTCTGTGGGAAAAAATATTAGTAAGGAAAAAAGAGTACATCGCATATTTTACTCCCCCTGATGAAAACCTTGTTTCAAATATTTGAGTCTCCGCATTCCAATCTTGTATACCATCTTCTCAAAAGTTGAAGTTGGCAAAGATTTAGTGAATAAATCTGCTGGATTGTCACTTGAACGGAATTGTTACACATCAATGTCACCATTTTTTTGAAGATCGTGTGTGTAGAATAATTTTGGTAAAATGTGCTTCGTTCTATCTCCTTTTATAAATCCTCCTTTTTATTGGGCTATGCATGCAACATTGTCTTCGTATAAAATTGTGGATCTTTTATCACATTTCAAACCACATTTTTCTCGAATGAAATGAATCATTGATCTCAACCATACGTATTCTCTACTTGCTTCATGAATAGCTATTATCTCAACATGATTTGAAGAAATAGCAACAATAGATTGCTTTGTGGAGAGCCATGATATGATAGTACCTCCACATGTAAATACGTACCCGGTTTGAGATCGAGCTTTATGGGGATCAGATAAATAACTTGCATTTGTATAACCAACAAGATCTGCATATCAAGAGTTCCCTTTAAATATCGCAAAATATGCTTAATCCCATTCCAATGTCTCCGAGTAGGAGAAGAGCTATATCTTGCTAGTAAATTAACAGAAAATGCTATGTCAGGCCTTGTAGCATTAGCAAGATACATAAGTGCACCAATTGCACTGAGATAGGGTGTTTCAGGACCAAGGAGTTCCTCATCCTCTTCTGGAGGTCGGAACGGGTCCTTATTCACTTCAAGTGATCGAACAATCATTGGTGTACTCAATAGGTGCGCTTTGTCCATGTAAAAGCGTTTTAAGACCCTTTATGTATAGGCAGATTGATGGATAAAGATCTCGTCTGCTAAATATTGAATTTGCAGACCAAGACAAAGTTTTGTCTTTCCAAGATCTTTCATCTCAAATTCTTTCTTAAGATATTCAATTGCCTTTTAGAGCTCTTCTGGAGTTCCAACAAGATTTATGTCATCAACATAAACAACAAGTATAACAAATTCTGATGCCATTTTCTTTGTAAAAAACGCATGCACAAATGTCATCATTTATATAACCTTCATTCATCAATTCAATGAGGCGATTATACCACATGCGCCCAGATTACTTTAAACCGTACAAAAATCTTTGTAATCTGATTGAATACATTTCCCGAAATTTTGAATTTGCTTCAGGCATTTTAAATCCTTCAGGGATCTTCATATAGAATTAATCAAATGAATCATATAGGTTATGACTTACATTTAAATGGCATGACATCTTCAGGTGTCTGGACTACAGGTCCGATCCTCACAATCTTTTACAATATTGTGCACTATATTGCATCAAATATATAGTCGAAGATCATTTTGTATCAGTTCGCAAGTGACATAACTTGTTGAGATCTCATTACTTTCTTTATTTTCAGGTACCTGAACTTCTTCTGGAGTTTCATGAAATGTTATGTCATGGGCTCTTCCAGAGCTTATTTCCTCCTTATTATGATCATTTTGATCATTTGCTCCTATTCTTTTCAAGGATTGTTACCTTTGGAACCGATTGGTCTACCACGCTTCACGCGTACAGTAAACTCTATCCTTCAGGGATTTTAATTTTAATAGGAGCATTTGCAGCTGAAATATGATATTTAATTTTGGATCAGCAAATGCTTCTGGCATTTGACTTGAATTATCTTCTAAGCGAGGATCATATTAATGATAATTCGATTCATATAGCATATTTTTCAGCTATTTTATTCCATCCCCCAAATGTTAGAAAAACTAACTCATATCCTCAATCTTCTTTGGAAAACATATCTTTGTGCACTGTGGTAGAGAAATTAATCATATACCACACATCAAAAGTTATTAGATAGTAAAAATATTTGGTTTTTTTATCCTAAACCAATTGTGAGGGGAGGACTTATCATATTTTGTTGGTCTGATGCATACAAGTGCTGTTGTATGTAATTTAGAAAATCTTAGACCAACACATGAGGCTTTGTTCTCATAAGAGTTTAGCCATTAATAGGAGGTATTCAATGCTAAACTAGTCTGGATATAAACCATGATCATCAAGATGAACTATCTTGATTTCATAATCTGAAAATTATGCTCTTAATTGAGAAAGACAATTTCAAATGGCAAACTGCAGGTTGACAATAAACATACATATAGCCATCTTATATATGCATCTATAAGTGGTTCACATGATAGGTGAATGAGCCCATATTCACCTTTTATATATTCCAGAATTCGGGGATTTTAGTCCCAACTTTAGCTGGTATAATCAAGTTATTATGAGAACAAGCAACACAAGAGAATTCTTGAAGAATCTTCTAGTTCTTCAGTATATGCTTATCTGAATTCTCAAATAGCTCATTTAAAAATAAAAAATAAAAACTTCAAGTTTATCATGGCATGCGCTATCTCTAAGTAAACTTCTGGTTTACTATGGCATAAACTTTTGCATTAATAAATTTTTGATTTACTGTGGCTGCTTTTGCATTAGTAAACTTCTGGTATATTGTGATATATGATGTAGTACAAATTTGAAGTATAATGCAGGTATCTTCTCACATACATATTTACCCCAACATATGTTTTGACTACAATAATGACAAATAAGCTCTTCGGGAGCCTTCCATTTATTGTCCACAATCAAATATTATTCAGACATTACTTATGTCATGTGTCTTCTAGACAAACAGTTAGTTCTTCAGGAGCTTTTGTTGTACTACCAAATATTGCTGAGACACTTCTGGTGTCATGAGAGAAAATCATAATCCAATGAACAATATAAAGCTAATTCTAAATTTATAAATAACGAAAATTAAGAATTTTAATATTTCTACCACTAACTTTGTGACAAATATCTCATTCAAGGAGAAATATCATTAACATCTGAATATTTTGTATCAATACGGTAACCACATAGTCATTGCATCTTTTAAGGAAAGATACACGAGTTGTTATTTCTTTCGGGGAACTCAATAACTAACTATAATATATTAATGTGGTTGTAGTAGAAAGTATTCTACAAGAACGCTTTTTTCTTAGAATGATACTTAATAAAATTATCCAAGATGTTTTACGTACAACAAGTACGTGTGGCAATGATCTTTATGCTACAAAAATAATATTTATATCCTCTATTATTCTACCTCTTAAGGGGGTGAGTTGTGGTATTTTTTCATTCACTCGAGGGAATAGAAATTTGCTTCAAAAATAACTTTGAATAACTCATTATTTTGTTTAAGCACATAAAGATATTGCTTCAAAATATTTTTCTACTTCAGGAGAAAATTTTAATTGTGTTACTTCTTCAGGAGCAAATTTAAAATATGAAATATTGAGTTTATATTCTCTCAATCATATTAACTCTTCTGGAGGTGAATTGTAATATATTTACAACAAGAGCGCGTTCATATTTACGACTTTATTAATATTATCACATTCACTTCAGGGAATAGATTAATATTTATCAAAAATTCTCATCCTTCAGGAAATCAAACATAATTATCTGAACGCGCATTAATCACATCAAATTGTGATGCTTCAACCTCTTTTAAAATATTTACTACTTCAGGAGCAAATCGAGGCGTGCATGTAATATAGAGAATATTTCTCTACCTTATCTTTAATTGTAACCATAGAAAGCCTAAATTATCAATTCTGGTGGTCATAGGCATATACCACTTCTGGTGGTTAACAAAATTTAGTTACAATGAGATATACGAAACATAATCACTTCTGGTGGTTGTATATTTCTTGCAAACTCTGCTAGAGTTTAAGTGGATCTAACAATGTTATCCACTTTGTAATCCTTTATTAAGATGATAAAGATTAAAACAAATACCAAAATAGGTACTGTATACGTAACATATAACCAAGCAAATGATGATAAAGATATAAAAATATAAGTAAAAGGCTCAAATTAATTTACACAAATTCGGCCACTCCAGATTGTCAATCTTCAATGCCTCACTTGGTGACTTTGCAATCGATAGTTTGCAGAAGTGGTAAGAGTTTGTCTTTATTGTAAGTAATGGTGTCCTGGACAAACCTCCTCCGCCAAAATCCCAAGCAGATGAAAATGTACGATGCTCGTAGCACTGACACCGGGTCCGGCGCTGGTCTTTTGCTCATGCCTTGTTCTTGCTTCGTACCTTGGAGTAATTGTTCGAGATGACAAAGTCTCGTGTTATAACGTGTTATAAAATAAAGACTGTAAAGTAAAAAAACCGAAGACAAGTATAGAGGGGGATTGATATTTTTATTCAATTTCAAACTGTTGTACATAATGAACTGAAAACTTCTTTATTTATAGAAGAAAGGAAGCAGCTGCGAGGCTTTTCAGGAAGTAACTGCGAGGCTTTTCTTTAGTTACTTGTAAGCTATCTGCATGAGCTGCTTGCAACCTGTCTGTTTAATAAGAAGTTGCTATAAATCATTTCATTGAGCTGCTTGCAACCTGCCTGTATCAGCTCCTTGTAGATAAACTTTAACAGAGTACTAAATTGATAATTCTCTTCAGGAAAATTATCTATAGTGGAGTAATAAATAGACATCCATAATATAATTATTTTCATAACAATTCACCCTTTTTTTTTCTTTCAAAGAAAAAAAAAAATGGGTTTCCTTATTTCTTTTGACCAAATAAAATATTGGCTTACTCTGACTTATAGAGAAAAAAGTGTGAAATCTTGTGAATCTCTAGGAAAATTGGGCTTATTTTTCAAAGGATAATCAATTCCTTGTGAGATTCTCTAGGCCAAAAAATGTGGGCAATGAGCATCTTCTTCTGACTTTTATATGGAATTAACATTGTATTAGAAGCTAAACCAAAGTAAATTAGAAGCTAAACCAAAGTAACAAACACAGTGAGTAAACGATAGTTAGGAGTTTAACACCAACTTTACGTATTAGGTATCCATGATAAAGTATATTATTTTAAGACATTGCTCTGTATTTATGTGTGAGAGACAGAGAGCGCATTGATTATTCTCTTTGATTTAAAATATCACTCCTAGTTATTTTGACAAAATGATAATTTTAATATACTTAATGTTGTGAAAAATAAGAAGCCATTAATTTATTTTTTTTGTAAATTTAATTTTTCTTTATCAGTTATAAAGCATCAGTGAACTTAGATGTTTAAGAGATTAAAGATTGTGCCAAAAAAAAAAACTTTTCTGAGTAAAACTATTAAATATTTTTAGTGATAGAGCGTATACGTTGAAAAGACAAATAATATGAATAACAAAAATATCTAAATAAGAATTTTAAAAGTTTAAAATTTATTATAATATCGAATTGAGAAGAGATAAGTGGGGTCAACCATTCAGCTACGTTGCGTGAGCACCGAGCAATGAGGGGCAACGCACTTTCATGTCACTTCCTCATCATCAAAGTGTCGGTGATCATTAACTTTTAAAATTTGAACTTTTCGTTATATATATAAAATAGAGAATACTTAAAGATTTTGATTTAAATTTCTTTTTGTATCTCTTTTAGATATATAAAAAATTAATATGCCAATTCATAAGAAATTAATTACATTAATCTTCGTACTTCATAGTCACGGGATGGGGAGATTGACTAATGTCACTTATCGTATTGGGACGGGATGGATAAAATGGAGACTCGTTTCCTGTGTTTTATGTGATAAGAAGGTGCCACCGAAACTTAAGGGTAAGTTATACAGAATGATGATCAGACCAACGATGTTGTATGGGGCTGAGTGTTGCCTAGTCAAGATCGCTCATATACAGAAGATGAAGGTAGCAGAGATGAGTATATTGAAATGGATGTGCGGGCACACCAGATTAGATAGGATCAGAAATGAGGTTATTCGAGACAAGGTGGGTGTGCCCCCTATTGAGGAGACGATGCAGGAATCGCGACTTAGGTGGTTTGGTCATGTGAGGAGGAAGAGCACAGACGCCCCAGTGAGGAGGTATGAGAGGTTGACATTGGAGGGCCTACGGAGAGGTAGAGGTAGGCCAAAGAAGAGGTGGGGAGAGGTGATTAGGCAAGACATGGCGCGACTTCAGCTGACCGAGGACATGACCCTTGATAGGAAGGTATGGAGGTCGATGATTAGGGTAGTAGAGTAGGTAGTGTAGAGTGTTTATAATAGTAGTATTGACACACAGTCTCGCTTTCTGTGGGCAGTAGGTTTTTATGACTAACCATTATTTTCTTTCATTGTTGATTATCTTAATATCTTGTTGTTTTTATTCTGCTTTTATATGACTTTTTGGTATTGTCCATTGTCTATATCTTCATTAATGTGGTGCTTATGCTTTCCTGAGTCGAGGATCTATTGGAAACAACCTCTCTATCCTCACAAGGTAGGGATAAGGTCTGCGTACACACTACCCTCCCCAAACCTCACCGTATGGGATAAGACTGTTTATGTTGTTGTTGTTGTTATTGGTACTTCATATAGATTCACCTCAAAAGGAGGAGTATGAAATTGAGTTTATGAAGTTGGGTACTAAGTTGGGTACTTCATTCAACTTTCACTCACTGTTAGTTATTTATTTCGGTCAACTTTAATTGATTTTTTGGTTATTATTATATATATTAAGGAATTTATTTTTTAGCATTAATAAATAATAAAATTGACCATATTAAACTTAATTTGTTAATTGAAAATACAACAAATACTCCTAGGCTCTTTATTTAAAGGAGAACTTTGAAAAAAAAAAAATTATTATTTTTTTGATATTTGAAAAAATCAAATATTATGGATCACAAAAAAAGTCAAAAAATCAATTAAAGTGGATCGGAAGGAGTATAATTTATAACCATTTTAAAATTAATTTTCTTCTATAATACCGGAAGATCAAATAGGAAGAGTGAGGCGGTGCTTCTATAATAGTGTATAGTTGTAATCATTTAAGTCAATACGTAATGCATTTCTCCATTTTTGGATAAATCAAGAGTGAGGCAGTGCTTATTAAATTAGTGCCATTTATTTCTTTTTTAAATGCCCCACAAGGATTAAAGCTTGTCAACCACCATCAATGGGGGGCTCCCTATCTTAGAATGCTTACAATATAGGAGTAGATAGTACCACTTGCCATGTGGATCCCCTTCTCACGTACAAGTGTCCATACAAAGACGTCAAGCTCTGGTTTTCTCCTTTGGAGTAAAGTATTAAATGTATTTGAGATTTTTTTAAAAATGATCATAATTCAATAATTTCAATTATATAGTAGCACGAGTTCTACTTTTATTAGCTTTCTTGAATTTTATTTAATTGGATTCCATTTCCCCCCTTAACTATTGTATACGGTCGAAATGGATTTCAGCCTTGGCATGTTCGGTACGGTTCGAAGGGTGGTATATCGAAATAAGATCCTGAAGGGGGGCATGAACTAACCTAGATCCCGGGGAGGCCGACCCGTATTGAGATCGATATTATAATCAAACTCGAACAAGAATCGAACCATGGCGTGGGTAGATCTATCGTGCTGATAATCCAAAAACCAACCTACATCGACCTGGAATCCATCCGAGGGCTCGAACCGGGATCGGGCTCGAACCAAGATCACGAGTTCGAGCCGAAATCAAGCTCGGACCAAGATCGAGGATTCTAAGCAAGATCGAGCTCGCAGACAAAAGCCGTTGTAATCCCACTCGAGGGAATCTTGGCAGAAATTATGAAAAAGCTGATTTATCATGGGTCTCCCACTGAATGTTTATTTTATTATACTTGTAGCCAAACCCCTTCACTATAAAAGGGCTTGTTTATCATTCTTATATGGATCCTTTTTGGGGGGACTTCAACTGTCACAAACTGTATTATTTCCTCTATGAGAAAAGAGTGATCTTTCTAGTCTCGGACATTGATTCTATTTTATCCTAAATTCACTATTCATAATTGATTTGCCTGGATTACGTTTTCTCCAACCTATATTCATCCTTTTATTTTATCTTAGCATTCTGTATTAAGTCGTATCACATATCTTCGGAACCGCGTATAAATTCAACTCTATCCATTTATTGGGTAAACAGTTTGGCGCCCACCGTGGGGCCGTGGATAACAGTGGTCACTTATTTCCGAAAACACCTTCAATTCAGGTTCGGCTACGAATAACCACCGACCGAATGGCTTCATCGACCGATTACGAAGCTGGCCTTCAAGATGAAACTAACAACTTGGCACTACCTGAGATTCGAGCCGAAATACCACTAGATGTCAATTCACAAATTGCTTTGGAAGCAAACCAGCGTTCCGAACCGAAAAGAAGCATTCAGGGCGGTGCTCGATCCGTAGCCCAAGACACCCAAAACCCAGAGGAGATCGGGGCCAGCTTACGCATGATCTTCGAGATGTTGCAAGCCCAGCAATTAGCGATAGCTCGGCTACAGAGCCAAACTCAAGCACAAAGCAGGCCGATTTCCAATCCACTTCGAGAGGTCCGACAGGGGTTACTTCGAGAGGTCACCCCCAGAACAGAGCCTGCTATAGTAAAATCTAACAAGCAGGAATCGGGGATTACTCCCGAAATTACTAAATTGCTCGAGGAACTCACAAAATGAGTCGAAGCCAACGACAAGAGGGTGGAAACGTATAATGCCAGGGTCGATCAAATTCCGGGGGCTCCACCAATGGTAAAAGTGCTTGATTAAAAAAAAATCACACAAAAGCCTTTTCCATCGAGTGCGGCACCGAAGCCAATCCCCAAAAAGTTTCGTATGCCCGAAATTCCCAAATATAACGGTACGACCGATCATAACGAACATGTCACCTCTTACACGTTGCCATAAAAGGCAACGATTTGGAAGATGATGAGATCGAATCCGTGCTATTGAAAAAGTTTGGGAGACCCTCTCGAAAGGAGCTATGATCTGGTACCACAATTTACCACCAAATTCCATCGATTCTTTTTCCATGTTAGCAGATTTGTTTGTAAAAGCGCATGCTGGAGCCATAAAGGTTGCAACGAGAAAATCAGACCTCTTCAAAGTAAAGCAAAGGCAGGGAGAGATGCTGAGGGAATTCGTATCCCGATTTCAAATGGAACGCATGGAATTACCCCCGGTCACCGACGACTGGGCCGTACAAGCTTTCACCCTGAAGCAAAATTTGATCGAGTATCCGGCGGTAACTTGGGCAGATGTGCACAACCGATATCAATCAAAAATTAGGGTCGAGGATGATCAGTTGGGGACCCCGTACGGACCTGTTCATCAGAACAAGACAGTTATTAATTAAAAGCAGATCGACAGAGAGCAAAGGTCAAATAGATACCGATATCGACCGTACGTCACCGATCGAGTAAACAATGGTTCAACACGCAACGCAGTTCAGAACAGTCAAAGATTTGATCGGGGACAAAATTCTTGGGGCTTATGAGTAAGAGCGGTTTCGACAAATATGCCGAGCCTATAGAAGCACCTCGATTATCAGAATATAACTTCAGTGTTGGCGCATCCGCTCTTGTGTCGGCCATCGAACGCATCGAAGACACTAAATGGCCTCAACCAATGCAAACCAATCCTGCCCGGAGAAATCCCAACCAAACGTGCGAATATCATGGTACCCATGGCCACAGAACAGAAGATTGCAAGCAACTAAGAGAGGAAATAACTTGCCTATTTAACAAAGGGCATCTTCGGGAGTTTCTGAGTGATAGGGCAAAGAGCCATTTTAGAAGTAGGGATTTCAGCAAGCAGAATGAGAAAGAAGAACCACAGCACGTTATCTACATGATCATCAGCGGCACTGATACCCCCCGATGACCGATGCTTAAGCGCACAAAAACATCGATGGTGAAGGAAAAGCGATCTCGGACTCAAGATTACGCACCCATGGGGACTTTGTCCTTCGGTGATGAAGATGCAGAGGGGGTCATCCAACCTCACAATGACATTACTGGTAATATCCGTACTTGTAAATAAAACTAAAATTAAGCGTGTGTTGATCGATCCAGGTAGCTCGGCCAATATCATCCGATTGAAGGTAGTAGAGCAGCTCGGCCTGCAGGTTCAGATCGTACCTGCAACTCTGGTCCTGAACGGGTTCAATATGGCATGCGAAACCACCAAAGGGGAGATAGCCTTACCAATAAACGTGGCCGGAACTGTCCAAGAAACAAAGTTTCACGTGATCGAAGGCAATATGAGGTATAATTCGGAAGGCCATGGATCCACAACATGAGAGCCGTGCCTTCGACCCTACACCAGGTCCTCAAATTTTCGGCATCGGGAGATGTCAAAACAGTATATGGAGAGCAACCAACCGCAAAATAAATGTTCGCCGTCGATGAAGCCAAACCAATGTCCACACTTTCACTGGTAAAAGGATCGAGCCCGGAAGAAGAACAGGACACCAAATAACGATCATAGACAGCGACTTCAACCCAGCCAGACAATCAGAAAGTCGAAGAGGAGGGGGACCAAAGGGTCCCTCGATCTTTCGTAATTCCCGATGACTATGATGCCACAAAATCGACGATCGAGGAGCTAGAGCAAGTCATATTAATCGAGCGCCGGCCCGAGCAAAAGGTATACTTGGGGACGGGGTTGAGCCTTGAACTCAGGAAGAAACTCCTTCAATTTCTTATCAATAACATCGATTGTTTTGCCTGGTCCCATTTAGATATAACAGGGATCCCGCCGGACATAACGACGCATCAGCTAAGTTTGGATCATAGGTTCAGACCGGTGAAGCAAAAAAGAAGACCCCAGTCCGATAGAAAGAACGCCTTCATAAAGGACGAGGTAACCAAACTTCTCAAAATAGGGTCCATTCGGGAGGTAAAATATCCCGAATGGTTAGCCAACGTAGTTGTAGTCCCTAAAAAAGGGGACAAACTTAGAATGTGCGTGGACTATAAGGATTTGAACAAAGCATGCCCCAAAGATTCTTTTTCGTTGCCCAACATCGATCGCATGATCGATGCCACGGCCGGCCACAAGATCCTCACTTTTCTCGATGCCTATTCCTGGTATAATCAAATACAGATGAACCCGGAGGACCAGGAAAAACCTCATTTGTCACCAAATATGGAACGTATTGTTATAATGTGATGCCCTTCGGGCTAAAAAATGCAGGGGCCACTTACCAACGCCTAGTGAATAAAATGTTCGAAGAACAAATAGGAAAATCAATGGAGGTTTATATTGATGGCATGTTAGTCAAATCCCTGCGCACAGAGGACCATTTAATTCATTTGCAGGAAACGTTCGAGATTCTGAGGAAATACAAAATGAAGCTCAACCCCGAAAAATATGCCTTCGGGGTCGGTTCGGGCAAGTTCCTCGGCTTCATGGTATCACATCGGGGAATAGAGATTAACCTCGATAAAATCAGGGCTGTCGGCCTCGTTGTTAGTCAACCTGATAGTTTTAATAGAATGTCTAATAATGCCACCCATGGGTGGTTTCAAAACTATGCCCAGTCCGGACCCCTTTACGTTTGAAGCCCCATCCGTAAAAAGGATCCATACCCCCGATGATGTACCTGATTTCAACAGTTCTTTTTCGGCTTCGGGTACGAGGGCTGGTGTAAAATCGGCCATGAAGTCTGCTAGGACTTGAGACTTGATGGCCGTGCGGGGTCGATATTCTATATCGTACCCACTGAGTTCGACGACCCATTTGGCCAGTCGGCCTGATAACTCGGGTTTGTGTAAAATATTACGAAGCGGGTAAGTAGACAATACACATATGGGGTGACATTGGAAGTATGGCCTTAACTTCCTTGAGGCGCTTATCAGTGCAAGCGCCAACCTTTCTAGGAGCGGATATCTAGTTTCCGCCTCTCCTAAGGTTCGACTTGTATAATAAACTGGGAATTGCGTACCTTGCTCTTCTCGAACTAGGACACTGCTTACGGCGACTTCCGATACTGCCAAGTACAAACAAAGTTTCTCATCGATTTTTGGAGTGTGAAGCAGTGGTGCGCTTGATAGATATCGTATTAGTCCTTCTAATGCTTGTTGGCACTCCGGGGTCCAAGAAAAATCGTTCTTCTTTCTGAGTAGAGAAAATAAATTATGACTCCGATCGGACGATCTCGATATGAATTGGCTTAGGGCGGCGATCCGACCCGTTAGTCTTTGCACGGCCTTCACGTTGTCTACTACGGTGATATCTTCGAAGCCATGATTGCAGGTCTCGAGCTAGCTAGAAATTTGGGAGCAGAAATCATTGAAGCCAACTACGACTCCTTGCTAGAGGTAAGTCAAGTAAACAAAATTTTCGAAGTTCGAGAAGTTAGAATGCAGAGGTATTTAGATAAACTGCTTATCACTTTGCGCCATTTCAAACAATGGACTTTACGACATGTGCCAAGGGAACAGAATAATGAGGCCGACGCAGTGGCAAATTTGGGGTCATCGGTCGAGGTGGATAATGCGGGCCCGGGGAATGTAGTTCAACTTTCGAGATCGGTAATCGAAGAAGGACACGCCAAAATAAATTCTACAAGCTTAACCAGGGATTGGAGAAACAAGTATATCGAATATTTGAAAAATGGAAAACTCCCATTGGACCCTAAAGACTCCAGAACCCTGCGGATCAAGGCTGCTCGATTCACTCTGGCTTTAGATAGAACACTGTACCAAAGAACGTTCGACGGACCATTGGCGGTATGCTTGGGTCCAGGGGATGTCGATTATGTCCTACGGGAAGTGCATGAGGGTACTTGCGGGAATCACTCTGGAGCCGACACATTAGCCCAAAAAATAATCATAGCAGGATATTATTGGATTGATATGGGCAAAGATACGAAGGAATTCGTTTGTAAATGTGATAAATGTCAAAGGTTCGCACCAATGATCCACCAGCCCGGAGAAAAACTCCACTCGGTCCTATCCCCGTGGCCTTTCATGAAATGGGGAATGGATATCGTCGTCCCTCTGCCATCGACCCCAGGTAAAGCCAAATTCATTTTGTTTATGACTGACTATTTTTCTAAATAGGTTGAAGCACAGGCGTTCGAGAAAATAAGAGAGAAAGAAGTTATAGACTTTATTTGGGATCATATCATATGCCGGTTCGGGATGCCCGCCGAAATAGTATGTGACAATGGAAAGCAATTTATCGGCGGCAAAGTAACAAGATTCCTCGAAGACCACAAGATAAGAAAAATACTGTCGACGCCGTACCACCCCTGTGGGAACGGGCAGGCCGAATCAATGAATAAAACCGTAATTCAAAACTTAAAGAAGAGATTGAACGATGCTAAAGGGAGATGGAGAGAAATCCTACCCGAAGTTCTTTGGGCATATCAGACAACATCAAAATCCAGTACGGGGGCGACCCCATTCTCCTTAGTATATGGATCCGAAGCATTGATACCAGTCGAGTGCCGGATTTTAATTCTCGACAGAAGAATCAAATAACGAGGCTATGAACACAAGCCTCAAACTATCGGACGAAAGGCGATAAACTTCCCTCGTCCGAATGGCCGCCCAAAAGCAGCGAATCGAAAGGTATTATAATCGAAGAACCAAGCTCCGCCATTTCAAGCCTGGGGACTTAGTGTTGAGAAAAATTATCATCAATACCCGGAATCCGAATGAAGGGAAGCTAGGACCGAATTGGGAAGGACCATATCAGGTACTCGAGGACGTCGGAAAGGGGTCGTACAGGATCGGCGTTATAAACGGCAAACAGTTATCGAGCAACTGGAATGTATCACATCTAAAACGGTACTACTGTTAAGGTACAACCTTTCCATATTCGTTTATATCTCAAAACTGACCCCCGCAGAAGTTCGAACAAGGGACACATCTCTCATCAGAAAGCACGCGTTGCACTCTTTTTTCCTTGTACCGGTTTTATCCCAAATGGGTTTTTCGGCAAGGTTTTTAATGAGGCAACCACTGGTCGTGCAGCATTTATAATGATATCCGAGGCCCCGTAAGAGAGTTACTTCACAGCAACAGGGTCCCGATAGGAAAACTGTAAAGAGCCAAATGGTCGAAGCGAGCCATGCTCGTATAAATTGGCCCGAACCCGGGCATGTAATAACATGCGAAGAATTAAGATATAATGCGACCATTAAGCCTACGGGCTATTTTTTCATTTCGAGTTCGAGCAAACACTCACTCGACCAAATAGCCTACGGGCTGCATTAATTCGAGTTCGAATCATTCACTCGACCAGGCCTACGAGATATTTTTCATTTTGAGCTCAAGCAAACACTCACTCGACCAAATAGCCTACGGGCTGCATCAATTCGAGTTCGAATCATTCACTCGACCAGGCCTACGGGCTATTTTTTATTTCGAGTTCGAGCAAACACTCACTCGACCAAATAGCCTACAGGCTGCATCAATTCGAGTTCGAATCATTCACTCGACCAGGCCTACGGGCTATTTCTCATTTTGAGTTCGAGCAAACACTCACTCGACCAAATAGCCTACGAGCTGCATCAATTGGAGTTTGAATCATTCACTCGACCAGACCTACGGGCTATTTTTTCATTTCGAGTAAACACTCACTCGACCAAATAGCCTACGGGCTGCATTAATTCGAGTTCGAATCATTCACTCGATCAAGCCTACGGTCTCATTTCGACCAAATAGCCTACGGGCCACATCAATTCGAGCACAAGCAAACACTCGCTCGACCATCACGCTCACGGGCTATATTCTCTTCAAAATCGAATCGTTGACAATTAATAAGTCTAAAGGGCTACATCGCCCCAAGTTTGAATAAACGCTCGCTCGGTTGCAGAGACCACGAGTTTCAAGTTTGATTAGGTGGTTTAATACATAGAGATATGCCTATACACAAAATTTACCTACATAGGTGGCGACAATTTTTTTTTTTTAAACGGGAACAGTCTCTTCTTTATCAGGTTCCCCCCGTTCTCGGATTCGCTTTTACTCCCATCGTCGTCGTCATCATCATCGGAAACTAGAGCTTCAGCATCAACTTCGAGTTCTTTTGCCCTTTTTATCTCTCCCGTGAGATCGATGCCACGAGCATGAATCTCCTCGAGAGTTTCTCCCCTGGATCGGTACTTAGCAAGTTCGGCGACCCAATGCGCCCGACCATTGGCAGATTCGGCTGCCTCTCTTGCCTGAACTTGGGCAGCTTTAGCATCATCCCGATAGATGGCCACGAGCGCATCCGCATAAGTCTTTTCCATTTCAGCATCGTATTCGGCCTTGGCGAGTACTGAGGCCAACCGAGCCTCGAGCTCCTCAATTTTTCTTGCTTGAACCAGGCCTTTTTCCTTCATTTTCTGAAGTTTGGTTTCAGACGATGATAACTGGGCTCGAGCAGTCTCTTTTTCTGCAGCAAAGTGGTCCATACCTTCTTTCCACCGCAAGGATTCCATCCTTATCACATCGACCTCCTCACGCAGCTTCCCTATCATCTCGATTTTTTGCTGCAGCTGTGAGACCGAAATGTTAGCTACCGTTCTGGTATCGAACCCATAGGTTTTCAAAAGCATCATTATCTGCTCAGACAAATCATCCTGGTCTCGATAAGCCTTGGCCAGCTCGGCCCGGAGATATTTTATTTCCTCCTCTCTCTGCCCTAAGGAAAGTTTGAGAGAGTTCCTCTCATCGGTAGCACGTTTCAGGTCGGCCGTGTATCAATGTAGCTCATTCTAGGAACGAGAAAATTGTTCTCGATGGACCGCCGCAACCTACGAAGGAACAAGAAGCGAAGTTAATAAAAGATGAACATAAAGGCAATACCAACAAAATTTTTTAAAAAAAGACTCACCTGGTTCAAAGCCTGCCGCAAACCGTGAAAAAGATCCGATTCATCACCGGCACTGGCAACATCCTCGATACCAGTAAATAGGTCACGAAACGGATCCTCTTCATCGTGAGGCCTACCTAGATCGAGGGCCCCCAGAGCTTGAGCTTCCCGAATCACCCCTGCGGAAAAAGCGGGAAAGGTAGGCGAGTCCTCGATCGTTGCTGCCCCGAGTGACTCGCTCGGAGCATTCCCCTCGGCTTGGAGGGGTTCGAAGGGCTCTTCGAGTGTAACCCCTGCCGGCTGGTTCTGATGAGAGGCGTCTTCGACATCCGATAGTTCGAGGACTCTACCAGAACCTCTCTCCGGTATATTTTCAGTTCGAAACGGAGCCCCATGGGGCATCATCGATCCAGCTGGCGTTGAAGCATCGGTAACTCTCTTCGTCCGGATCGCTAGCGTGGACTCATTATCCTCTTCCTCTTGTTTTTCTTCATCCCTTAGGCGCAAAACCGATTCTACGGTCAAAGGAATAACTTTCTTGTTCGGCTTATGAGCCGTCCTCTTCTTCGGTTTTGGATAGTCGGGCAACGAAGCTCTCTTCCTTTTACTTTCCTTCACCGGCTTTGGAACGAAGGTCAAGACATCCTCCTCATTAGACAGAGGTATCAAGACCGCGTCCTTACCCAAACCTGCATATGGGAAACTTTATAAAAAATATCGAGAAATGCCTCGTCAGAGTCCGAGAAATGAGCTTACCATGATTTTTGGCCTCCCACCGACCTTTAGACAAATCACGCCATGAGCGTTCTGCGTATGTGGAAGTCAAAACAAGATCCCGTACCCAATTCTTGAGGTCGGGAACCGCTCCGGGCATCCAGAGAATCGCTACATCATGAAAAGAGGAGTGTCGATAAGAGAACAAATGAAAGAACAAAATAGAAGCAACAACAAAATCACACTTACGTTTCAAATTCCACTCCTCGGGAAAGGGCATCTTTTCAGTCGGGATCAGGTCCGAAGTCCTTACTCGAACGAACCTGCTCATCCAACCCCGGTCTCTGTCCTCGTTAATACTCGAGAACAAAGCCTTGGTAGCTCGACACTGGAGTTTTATTAACCCTCCCCAAAAAAGTCGGGGATGGTACATCCGGATAAGATGATCGAGGGTGAACGACATCCCCTCAATTTTGCTCACGAAATATCGGATCAGAATAATGATCTGCCACAAAGAAGGATGGACCTGGCCTAAGGTTACCTGATACTGTCGACAGAAGTCGATAACGACGGAATCGAGGGGACCTAAAGTGAAAGGATGAGTATATACGTTCAAAAACCCTTTCACGTGAGAAGTGATATCTTCGTCAGGGGTAGGTATTATCACTTCTTTTTTTCCCCAATTACAGTCCTTCTTTACCAGATCGAGGTGCTTCTCAGTGATCGAACACATGTATCTCGATACCGGCTCACACCGGCCAGGGACCGATGAACCTTTATCAATATTAAAATCTGAAGTAAGGACGCACGCCTCGGGGACACACTCCTCTGGCAGTGGCTCCGTCGGTGTCTCATCGGCGCCACAATGTGAAGATGAAGCTTTCTCTTTCTGAGGAACGGTTTGCGATATTTTCGCCATTTTTGAATTCAAAAATAAAGAGTAGAAGAAAGTGATAAAGATTTGGTAGAATTGAGGGGTCTTTTCGGAAAGAAATCATAGCTTTTTTGGTAGGCTGGAGAGTATAAAGAAGAAATTGAAAAATTTTAGAAGATAGAAGATGCAAAATGGTAAAAGGTAAAGGTGAGAATTATTTATAGGTTCAAAGCGACGGCGGTTCATTATCAGCAGTGGCCGACCACCGCCTGAAATGCATTAAATTCCTTAAAAGACTAAACCGACACGACGTCCATCATGTGCGTCATGGTCGAACTCGATGGAATCAACAAGATATAATCCGATCGAGCCGTTGAAAATCATATCGTTTCTCGTCATATTTTTTTTCTGAGAAACGAGGGGACTATCTGTATACGGTCGAAATGGATTTCAGCCTTGGCATGTCCGGTACGGTTCGAAGGGTGGTATATCGAAGTAAGATCCCGAAGGGGGGCATGAACTAACCTAGAGCCCGGGGAGGCCGGCCCGTGTTGAGATCGATATCATAATCAAACTCGAACAAGAATCGAACCATGGCGCGGGTAGATCTATCGTGCTGATAATCCAAAAACCACCTACATCGACCTGGAATCCATCCGAGGGCTCGAACCGGGATCGAGCTCGAACCAAGATCACGAGTTCGAGCCGAAATCAAGCTCGGACCAAGATCGAGGATTCTAAGCAAGATCGAGCTCGCAGACAAAAGCCATTGTAATCCCACTAGAGAAAATCTTGGCAGAAATTATGGAAAAGCTGATTTATCATGGGTCTCCCACTGAATGTTTATTTTATTATACTTGTAGCCAAACCCCTTCAATATAAAAGGGCTTGTTTATCATTCTTATATGGATCCTTTTTTGGGGGACTTAGACTGTCACAAATTGTATTATTTCCTCTATGAGAAAATAGTGATCTTTCTAGTCTCGGACATTGATTCTATTTTATCCTAAATTCACTGTTCATAATTGATTTGCCTGGATTACGTTTTCTCCAACCTATATTCATCCTTTTATTTTATCTTAGCGTTCTGTATTAAGTTGTATCACATATCTTCGGAACCGCGTATAAATTTAACTCTATCCATTTATTGGGTAAACAACCATATAAGAAGAAGAAACAAAGGTCATCATGTGATCAAACCTTTTGTTAAAGAAAACTATTTGTTATTCAAAATTAACTGATTAAACTTATTTAAATGAAAGATGCTCTATTGCTCTTTATTAGGAATATTTTTATTTTTAGGATTTGAACCCAAAATTCTAATATATTTCTCTCATATCTCTCGGTGGTAATCCTACCTCCTTCGATTGTGCTTCACCACTCACCAGGCAACTTGTTAATAAAGTGGTACTTGTAGAATTTTTCATCATAATAATACTACTATTTTGATATTTTACTTGTTTATAATTTACTGCTACATCATGTGATCATACCTCCTGCTTTCAAGCACTGTCTTCCGTGAAGACGACAAATGGTACCGAAAAGAATATCATATACACTTCTAACTTATTGGTTGTACTCTGACTTTATTATCCGGATCTAAGTTTCCTGGATAGAATCTATAATCTAGTAGTAATAAAGTACTGGTTTTATTATTACAAGATATTAAAGTGGAAGGAAATTCAATGGTGGAGTTGAGACCAAGACCTCATCATTGAAAGATAGGAAAGTATCCAAGTGAAGCCTAAAGTAACAGGCAGCATGAAAGGAGAAAATACATAAATTCAAGAAGTCTTCTGTACAAATTCTCATCAAATTTACACCCAAATACTAGAGGAAAGTTTTATATAGAGTACTAATATTCAAATAGTTTTGGTCTTTCTAGTTGTATTTCTTGTTTCTTGGATCCGAAAATTCTCCCAGTTTTTTTTTTTGGGACTAGAGTAAAGAAAAAGTATGGCAACATGCTGGCAGCAATCAATAAATGCCTCCACGAATACAAAATGAATCAGCTCCATCGAATTTAAAATATCTATTACAAAATTGTTTAAATATATTATCAAGTCACTTTAAGATAATGAAAGGTAATCGTTCAGAAAAAAATAAAATTAGTAACATAAAAATTAGACAAATTACTTATTACAACATACAAAAATAATAACATTATGCTATTTTTTTGTACTATCAATCAGTGTAAATAAAAGTTTAATCCATTACAAAAATGGAAAGAAAAAAGTCACTTCTTGTTGGCAATTCAGCACTTTTTTCCTTATTTAAGAAGGTAGCTAAGGATCATCCAAAGAACAAGGTCTAGTGACCATTAGTCTCACTACTGTCTCTTCTGAGTAAAGAAAAAATGGGTTTCAAAGTTCTCTTTTTCTTTGCTATCCTCTTCTTTTCAGCTGTCTCTGCTTTTGCAGAGGACAACTCTGGCCTTGTAATGGACTACTACAAGGACACTTGCCCTCAAGCTGAAGATATTATCAGAGAACAAGTTAAGCTTCTCTACAAACGCCACAAGAACACTGCATTTTCTTGGCTCAGAAATATCTTCCATGACTGCTTTGTTGAGGTACAAAAAATCTATGTTGTTTTTCTTTTTTTTTTTTAGCCACCCTTTTTGAAGATGTTAAATTAACATATGACAAACAACTGAACATTTATTTTTCTGCAGTCGTGTGATGCTTCATTGTTGCTGGACTCAACAAGAAGGATGCTGTCTGAGAAGGAAACAGACAGGAGTTTTGGTATGAGAAACTTCAGATACATTGAAACTATTAAGGAAGCTGTAGAAAGGGAGTGCCCTGGTGTTGTTTCCTGTGCTGATATTCTTGTTTTGTCTGGTAGAGATGGCATTGTTGCTGTAAGTTTTTAAGAAATTTTCTTTCTTAAAGTGTTTGTTTCCTTTATTTCTGTGTGTACTTGTAGTAGTAGATCTGGATTTACTCTAGTCAATAGTTCATAAAGTTTCCAACTTTGAACAAACATTTACTCTGGGGGTATGACTCAAGTTCTTGTCATTTCATATTAAAGAGAAGACACATGGAGAAGACTTATCCATATATGTGTGTTTAACAAGTTCAGATATTTGTCTGTGTTTCCTTTTTTGGCTTTTAAAAGTGGCTTGGTTAAATTGTACTCCTATCTACTGATATGTAATGGACTTGTACAACAGCTAGGAGGGCCATATGTCCCGCTCAAAACAGGAAGAAGAGATGGAAGGAAGAGCAGAGCAGACATTCTTGAGCAACACCTCCCAGACCACAATGAAAGCATGAGTGTTGTTCTTGAGAGGTTTGCCAATGTTGGTATCAACACTCCTGGAGTTGTTGCCTTGCTAGGTACTGTAGACATCCCCCCAAACCCCAACAAACAAAAAGAGAGCACTTCAAATTTCTTGGTTCTATTGGTATTTGACTGTGAAGGGGAGCCTTGCACAACGGTAAAAGTTGTGTTCACGGGACCATAAGGTCATTGTTTCAAGTCATGGAAACAGTCTAAGACTTCGTACAATAGACCAAACGTGGTCTGACCCTTGCATAGTTGTTTGTATAGCGGGAGCTTAGTACACTGGTACTTTTTTTAATTGTTATCTGAGTGAAAAAATCAAAGCTTATTTTGTGTCATTTGGTCTTGAACAGGGGCTCACAGTGTGGGAAGAACACACTGTGTGAAGTTGGTTCACCGTTTGTATCCAGAAGTAGACCCTCAACTCAACCCAGACCATGTTCCTCACATGCTCAAGAAATGTCCTGACCCAATCCCAGACCCAAAGGCTGTGCAATATGTGAGAAATGACAGAGGCACACCAATGAAGCTAGACAACAACTACTACAGAAACATATTGGAGAACAAGGGCTTGATGTTAGTTGACCACCAACTAGCAATGGACAAGAGGACTAAGCCCTATGTAAAGAAAATGGCAAAGAGCCAAGATTATTTCTTCAAGGAATTTGCAAGAGCCATCACTATTCTTACTGAGAACAATCCTCTTACTGGAACAAAGGGTGAGATCAGAAAGCAGTGCAATCTTGCCAACAAGCTCCACTAGAGGACCTAGCTTTTGCTATATGGTTGTACTCATTATCACTTTTCCCCTTCCTTTGTATAGGTGAGGGAGAGGAAAGTGAAAATGATAAGAATAAGATGGTTTTCTCTCAGTGTGAGTCTGTTTTAGTGCAAGTAAGTAGTGGCATGAAATTGGTGGTGACCATGTTCTGTTTGTAAAATTCACTGTTTTTAGCTATCCTTTTAATTAAGTTATGAGTTTCATGTTAGAATTGGGCAATGGTGAAGGAGGTGTTTGATGGTTTATAAAGCAAGAATGGTGATTATGATTCTTGCATAGATATTCACTTTTTAACAATACAAGCAAGATTCCAGTAACTTTAGGTGGAACTCAATAATAAAAAGAAGCATCTTCCTGAGGAAAGTTAAAGCAGGAAAAGCAAATTAGGGTCCCATATTTTGGATAAACTATGGGGAAGAAAAGAAGTAAAAAGAAGTGTTCCTTACAAGAGAAATAATGAATTTATCCTCAACAATGTCATCACGTACGTCATGGCTGCTAAGACTAATTATAATATAATGGAGTTCAGACAAAGAGAAAGAGGGTCATGAATGTTGTACAGAAGGGAAGATTGTTAAATGGCAACAACAATTAATGTACATATAATTACGTAAAAGCAAACAAAAACAACCAGACAGGTGGCTTGATTATAAGAAATCATATTCAAGAAATAGACTGGTGTTTTACGATTATTAAATTCATATCAATTTGAAAGTATGCTCTGAACAACCAAGAAATTGAGTTGGCTGTACCTTAAGGTGCGTTCTTGATTCAAGAGTGAAAGAATACAAACTCTAGTCTGCTTATAGGTCAAATAGCTCCCAAGACCAAAACACTAAATATTCAAAAGATCACTTGAGGAGGATTATTTTGCTTCTTGCTTGTTCACAGAGAAAAAGTATTAGGACATGCTAGTAATAAATAAAATGACTCATGCTGTTCAGTTAAGACAAGATATATTTTCATTTATGACTTGTGGCATGATGGAGAGCAGCAATACTAAAACTTTATCCCTTTTTATTATGTCACTGATATAATTAGCAAAATGTTCTCACTTTCCTAATGTAGGATAAGTAGCAGCCAGGGGCAGAGCTAGGTGGGGAAAGGGGCTTTAGCCAAACCCTTTTCGCCAAAAATTACACTTTGTATATAATGTTAATTTTTTTTCTAAGTATACATATTAGATGTTGAATCTTCTTAGCTTCTTCACATATTTTACATTTTTATTTGTTGAATCTCCTTGTGAAAATCTTGCTTCAGCCATGGTAGCGGCAAACTAGAATATATGCAAAGCATGTTTAACCAACATAAGAAAAGTAAAGTTAGAATGAGACTGGACGAGATTGTGATGGCTAAATGCAAGCGACTTAAATATCTGGTTCTTCATAATCTTGTAATCAAATCAATAAGTTGGGTCCGTCTAGGACAGGTATACCCAGATTAAAAGACCAACCTGATGCATTTTAACGTGCTACTTGTGCATTTGTTTGTTTTAGCTTGCATGTTGACCGGCTTCTAGAATAGGGAAAAAAAATCAAGAAAAACCAAGAGTGAGGTAGGAAAGAGAAAATTCACCTGGTATTCAAAAAATCCCGAAACTCTGTCGATTGTTTTTTTTTTAAAAAAAAGAGAAAGAAAAAATTATTTTCAAAATAAGCCAATATTTTTCTGTTGTGTCAAAACTTACCGAACTACGCGGGTCTGATTCTTCTAACTGGATGTGAGATACGTAGGCAAACCTCATCGGTTCCGGCCCCAATTTAAAAAAAAAATATTTTCCTTTAATTCCGTCTTTAGAAGTATTTTCTTAGAAAATTCCAAATAAAAAAAAAGATTTTAAAACTCAAAAACTATTTTCTTTCTTTTTAGAAGTCTCTCATTTGAAAAATAAAATCACATCAAAATCCAAAACTATATTTTTTCACTTCTTTTGAAGTTTTTCTCCCAAAAATTCAAAATTCAAAGAAAATATATTTTCTTTCTTCTTTAGAAGTCTTTCTTACGAAAATTCCCAAAAAATAAAAATAAAAAAATAAACAAATCGAAAAAATAAATTTTAAAATTTAAAATATTTTCCTTGTTAGGAGCTTCTGTGGTATGACTTTCAAGAAGAAAAAAAAAAGGAAAAAAATGATGAATAAATTAGAAAAGGAGTTAGCTCATTTACTTTGTTCCTGGTATTCATGAATTACGTAATGATCTGATTCTTGCGTCGTCATGATACGTAAGCAATCCCCACTGAATTCGATCATATCCATTAAATAAACCGAGTGAAAAAAGAGAGAAGAAAACAAGAGTGAAAAAAATCCAAAAAGAGAACTCTTTGTCCAATTTGAAAAAGAAAACCACGAAAAGTTTCTGTGAATATGCTGCCAAATGGAGCGAGCAAGCCACCAGGGTAAAGCCTCCAATGGATGAAACAGAAATGGTTACGGTCTTCCTACAGGCCCAAGAGGCGGACTACTTCCAAAGCATGATTTACGCTATGGGTAATCCGTTCGCTGAGGCTATCAAAATTGGGGAGAGGGTCGAAAATGGTTTAACAACGGGCCAAATCTTGAGTCATGCTGCCTTTAAAGCCACATCACAGACCGTTCAGAATGGTTCAGAGGGTTTGATGAACAGAAATATGAGGGAAGAGGGAGCCATGATGGCTTCGAGCTTGAGGGGGCCCGCAAGGCATTCAACCAATCATATATGCTTCATATGGTCCCACAACACTATTACCCACATTAAGATGCTTCTTATGCCGTGTCACCGCCTCCATATATGGCGATGAACGCGCAACCTTACACGCGGCCACAATATTATACACAAAATCGAGATCCACCTCCTAGAAATGCCCGTCCCCACCAAGCTCCATATAATCCCCAAAAAAATGTTCTCCAATATAATTCGCGCTCAAGAAAGCCCCCCAGAAGGAATCAGTTCACCCCTATTGGTGAATCATACTCTAACTTGTTCCAAAAGATAGTCAGGCTAGGTCTGCTGCAGCCAGTGGCCCCGAACCCTGAGTTCTCCTCGCACCGAGCTGATGCTAGATGTGAATACCTCTCTGGAGCAGTGGGACATGATACTGAAGATTGTTGGACTCTCAAAAGAGCAGTGAAGGACCTCATTGAGGTCAAGTCAATAGTTCTCAGGGAAGAAGAGGCCCCAAATATAACGAATAATCCTCTGCCTACTCACGCCAATGGGCCAGTAGTTGGAATGATCTGTGATGATGGGGAATTTGATCTGGAACTGAAGGCCATTGCAACCATTGCCGAGACAGAAGAAAAGCCAAAAAATGATCGCCAAACCTGAAAATTCCCTGTCAGATGGGAGTCTCGGTAGCCGGTCTTGCTATCCTTTCTGCGTCCGAATTATTTCAGGGTGTAATCCGGATGTTTTACTTTTATTGTCTTACTTTCTGATGTAGACCCTTCTATCTTTAAAATTCAAATAAATGAAATTAATATTTCATCGTCCATGTCTCTTTTCTTGACTCTGTCACTTCTCTTATTCTTTTTTTAGTTCTGTTAAATGTAAATTTCAATAACATGATATGCTTGCGGACTTCATACCCAGATCCTAAAACGCTCTCAGACTTCGAAGTAATGAATTAAGAATCAGAATGTGATGAAGGTAAGTTTAAGAAAATAAAATAACGAATCGTAACAACTAAAGGAAAATTGGCTCCAGATTGAAAAGGTCTATACATTGCAACGAGAGTACTGCAAAAGAGATCGTTGTATCTATGAAGCATCGAAGAAAATGTCCCTGAAATAACTGTCAACACGGATGCAGTCAAAGGTACTAAGTTTGATCCTCTATATAGTATTAATGTTCTGCGATTGGGATGACAAATGCTTTCATTCTCGCAATCCAAACATAATTAACCCTTTTACTAACCCTTTTGATCCGGTTACCTTTCTTTGATTATCCTCTTTGGAACCTGAAGATGTTATTAAAAAAAGAAACAAGAAAGAAAAAAGAAAAAAAAACAAGAAGCAAAAGAAAATAAAACAGAAGAAGAACAAAACAAAAATCCAAACAAGTTCATGTTACTTGAACTACGTTCGACTTGATTCCGAAAGGATACATAGACAGCCTCTCTCTGGGATTCAGTCATACCAAAACAAAAATCCACATTCCCTCAAAAGTTGAAACTGGGCCAGATGTTATAATGGTTCGACGATGGTTTTGTCTGAATGGTTCCAAAGTTATAATTCAATCCAAATTCTTTTTACCTAAATCCTTTTCAAGTCCTCCCGATCAATCCGTGAGAATATTTAAGAATCGGAGGATATAGTTACTTGGATATGATGCAACCAAAATGAGAGAAATAAGAGAGTCTTGTTGGTGAAAATTCACAAAGAGCACTATAAGGCGATGTGAAAAGAGAAATGATAGAGGTTAGCTGGTGAAAACCCGCAAAGGGCGCCACTGATCGAAAAGAGGATCCTCACAACCATTGGCATCGACACTGTCCTGGCCAAGGTTTCTCGGTTTTGAGGCAAAAGTTGTGATGAATTGCTGAGAGTTGGACGATTTAGGCATCCAGTCCAAAAGACATTTCATGTTCATTGAAGTCCACGTGTACTCTAGATAAGTCCTTCTTTCCTTTCCCCGAAAGGTATACCTCTTGTCCAAATTAATTGTCCATTCCATTGTTTGTTTTCTTTGAATCCTTTTCGGTCTAACTTTGTTCCAAAACTAAGGCGAAGAAGGGATGGCAAGACTGATTTATAGGGCTTTTGTTTGATACAAGCTAATATTCAAGAGGCACCCAGCCTCGGCAGGGGTATCAAGTCAACCCCGACTGGCCATGATGGCTGATGCTTTGAAAACAAAAACTCTCGGAAGGAGTAAATCAAATTGAAAGTGCCTACAAGGGCAAAATAAAGTTGAAAAGGTCAAGTCCCAAGTGGCTAATCATTTTGGCAAAGTTTGAAAAGCCAAAGGTTCCGCAATCCTCTGAAATTGAAAGTTTTGGAGGAAAGAAGTCGAAAGTGAAATGCCACAAAGGCAAAATAAAGTTGAAAAAGTTAAGTTTTACGCGACCAACCGTCATGTAAAAGTTTGAAAAGTCAAAGGCTCTCCGGGGTCAGAAATGCAAGTGGTATTCGAGAAACAACTAGTGGCAGGTTGAAATCATCATCAAAAGAAGATGGTCCAAGATCAAGTGACTGAAACATGCTAGACCGCAAAACCAACCACCGTTTCAAACTAACAATTATTCTTTGTTTGAAAAAATAGAAAACAGGTGAAATCCAAAAGCAACCTTGCAAGAAGCAGGTGTAACTAAAAAGGAAATTCTTCTCCAAATTCTTTCCCCCATTTTACTCATTCTCTTAATATACAAAAAAAATGAAAAAGAAAGAAAGTTCAAAATCATGGTAGTATAGGTCTCCACTCCCTAACTGCATTTTCCAACATAGGGTCTCCACTCCCTAGTCTCTTTTCCAACATAGGGTCTCCACTCCCTAGTTGATTTTTATTTTTAGACATAGGGTCTCCACTCCCTAGTCTCTTTTCCAACATATGGTCTCCACTCCCTAGTTGATTTTATTTTAGACATAGGGTCTCTACTCCCTAGTCTCTTTTTCAACATAGGATCTCCACTCCCTAGTTGATTTTATTTTAGACATAGGGTCTCCACTCCCTAGTCTCTTTTCCAACATAGGGTCTCCATTTCCTAGTTGATTTTTATTTTTAGACATATGGCCTCCACTCCCTAGTCTCTTTTCCAACATAGGGTCTCCACTCCCTAGTTGAAGTTATTTTAGACATAGGGTCTCCACTCCCTAGTCTCTTTTCCAACATAGGGCCTCCACCCCCTAGTTGATTGTATTTTAGACATAAGGTGTCCACTCCCTAGTATCTTTTTCAACATAGGGTCTCCACTCCCTAGTTGATTTTATTTTAGATATAGGGTCTCCACTCCCTAGTCTCTTTTCCAACATAGGGTCTTCATTCCCTAGTTGATTTTATTTTAGACATAGGGTCTCCACTCCCTAGTCTCTTTTCCAACATAGGGACTCCACTCCCTAGTCTCTTTTCCAACATAGGTTCTCCACTCCCTAGTTGATGTTATTTTAGACATAGGGTCTCCACTCCCTAGTCTCTTTTCCAACATAGGGTCTTCCACTCCCTAGTTGAAGTTATTTTAGACATAGGGTCTCCACTCCCTAGTCTCTTTTCCAATATAGGGTCTCCACTCCCTAGTTGAAGTTATTTTAGACATAGGGTCTCCACTCCCTATTTGTAGTTATTTTAGACATATGGTCTCTACTCCCTAGTTGAAGTTATTTTAGACATAGGGTCTTCACTCCCTTGTTTATTTTCCAACATAGGGTCTCCACTCCCTAGTTGAAGTTATTTTAGACATAGGGTCTCCACTCCCTAGTCTCTTTTCCAACATAGGGTCTCCACTCCCTAGTTGATGTTATTTTAGATATAGGGTCTTCACTCCCTAATTGATGTTATTTTAGATATAGAGTCTCCACTTTCTAGTCTTCTTTTCCAACATAGGGTCTCCACTTCCTAGTTGATGTTATTTTAGACATAGGGTCTCCACTCTCTAGTCTCCTTTTCCAGCATAGGGTCTTCACTCCCTAGTTGATTTTATTTTGGACATAGGGTCTCCACTCCCTAGTCTCCTTTTCCAACATAGGGTCTCCACTCCTTAGTTGATTTTATTTTAGACATACGGTCTCCACTCCCTGGTTGATTTTATTTTATACATAGGGTCTCCACTCCCTAGTCTCCTTTTCCAACGTAGGGTCTCCACTCCCTAACTGATATTTGCTAACATAAGGTTGTAACGACCCAAAATCAACCGTCGTGATGACTCCTATCGTGAAACTAGTACAGCCTCAACTCAACAGCCTAACACCAACAACAATAAGTTTGAAAACGTTAACGGAAGTATTTAACATTAAAAAAAAACTGTTTGAAACCTAAGAAAATCCCAAAGTGATACAATCCAGCCCAAAACCAGGGTGTCACTGAGACATGGACGTCTAGATCAGAAATACAGTCTACTATAGTGTCTAGAGATATAAACTGAAAGTACGACAAAGATAAAGAAGGAGAGTCAAGGCCTGCGAACGTAATGCAACTACCTTGATAGTCTCCAAAACTCTAGGATCCTCAATCATCAACCGCCGCTACGACCGGTATCACCTAGATATGCACACGAGGTGCAGGGAGTAACGTGAGTACACCAACTCAGTAAGTAACAAGTCCAAACTTTGGACTGAAAGGTAGTGATGAACTCAACCTCAATAGGTATAACAAAAATAAATGTGCAGAAATGTAAGCATGCTTTCATGTCAAATATACAGCTCAAACAGTAAAGGAAATACATATCTAAACAATGTAAGGTATACAACTCAGCTATATCTACATGCCAATGCACAGACTGTATGAAATGCACCATGTGCTCTACTCTCAAGTATGCAACCACTCGGTACTATATATGGCCACCCAGGGAAATCCATCCCGGAACATATACAACACTGACTATAAGTCACCAGTACCGAGGAAAAAGGGAAATCCAACCCTGTGGAGAAATCCATCTCTAGGTATCAAGTACTTTGGACAAATCCATGTCCAGGGAAATCCATCCCTCAATAATATCATCCGCGCTCACTAGGGGTGTCTTACAGACTCCGGAGGGGCTCCTACAACCCAAGTGCTATCATAATCATCAATATAACCACTGCGGCGTGCAGCCCGATCCCATAACTACCACTCATAACCAGGCACTCGGCCTCACTCAGTCATCAACCTCTCCACTCTTACCACGAGCTCACAATGTCATGAAAATAACCCAAAACAATGATATGATGAGTCAATAAATAACTGAGACCGGGATATGATATAGAAATGCATAATCATGACTTAGTATGGAATAGTAACTGAAACTAGTGAGATGACAGCAAGAAACAACCACTAAGGGTCCAAACAATACCGGCACAAAACCTAAACATGATATCTAACATGATTTACAGCTCAACTACTTTATCACATGATGCAAATATGGATATCAACAGGATAGAGTCACTAAACAGTGCCATGGAATCACCAGGTCACAATTCTCACGGTGCACGCCCGTCACTTGGCATGTGAGTCACCTCAATACCAATCACGTATCATATAATTTGGGGTCTCGAACCCTTAGAACCAAGTTTGAAAATGTTACTTACCTCAAACCAAGCAAAGTCCTACTCCGGAATGCCCTTGCCTGTCAATTCGGCCTCCGAACGTCCCGAATCTAGCCACAAATAATACAATACAATCAATATAGGCTAAATGAATTAATTCCACAAGAAAAATACCAAATTATAGCCAAAATCGACTCAAACCCGCCCCCGGGCCCACGTCTCGAAATCTAACAAAAACCATAAAACCCGAAAGCCCATTCACTCATGAGTCTAGTCATACCAAATTTACCAAAATCCGACTTCAATTGCCCCTCCAAAACCCCAAAGTTCACTCTCCAATTCCCAAGCCCTAAATCCCCAAATTTCCAATTCCAATCCTTAACTAAATGATGAACAAAGCCATAGATTCACGCAATTTATACAATTATGGGTTAGAATCACTTACCACAACGTTGCTCCTTGAAAACCTTCGAAACATTGCCTCTCTCCCGAGTTTCTCAAGTCCAAACTGAAAATGAAAGACAAAACCTCGAGCTGGTGCTTTTCTCCCCCGCAATACTGCACCTTCGGTTTATTGATCGCTTCTGCAATGCCGCACCTGCGGAAATTCCATTGTAGGTGCGGATTTCACTTAAAATCCTGACTTTACTCCTGCGGCCTCAAGATCGCATCTGCGCCCTACGCAGGTGAGGAAACTCTCTCGCTTCTACGGTCAAAACTCGCACCTGCGCTTGCCTGGCCGCATCTGCGGCTCCCACTCCGCAGGTGCGGAAGACACCAGAACCAATAGCTTCAGCTGCATTTCATCAACTCCAATTATTTCGTTAAATCACCCGGAATCACCCCGAGGCCCTCGGGACCACAACCAAACATACCAACATATCCTATAACCTTATACAAACTTAGTCGAACCTTCGGATCACTCAAATCAACATCAAAACACCAAATTACGCCCGGATTCAAGCCTAAGAACTTCTAAACTTCTGAATTCTACAAACGATGTTGAAACCTACCAAACCATGTACGGATGATCTCAAATTTTTCACACAAGTTAGAAATGACACCACGAACCTATTCCAACATCCAGAAATCCAATCCGACCCCGATATCAAAATTCCACTGTCGACCAAAATCGCCAAAATTTTAATTTTCGCCAATTCAAGCCTAATTCTACCACGGACCTCCAAATCACATTCCGGACACGCTCCTAAGTTCACAATTACCTAACGGAGCGAACAGAACCATCAAAATTCAAATTTGAGATCGTTTACACATAAGTTAACATCCGGTTGACTTATCCAACTTAAGCTTCTAATAAAGAGACTAATATCTCAATTCACTCCGAAACCACTCCGGACTCGAACCAACTAACCCAGTATATCATAATGTAGCTGAAAAACATAAAAAGAAGCACGAAATGGGGGAATGAGGCTATAACTCTCGAAACGACCGGCCTGGTCGTTACATCCTCCCCCTCTTTAACAAACATTCGTCCTCGAATAAGTCTAGAAATATACCTGGAGCCTCAAATAGGTGTGGATATCTGCTCCGCATCTCCCGCTCGGTCTCCCAGGTGGCCTCCTCCATAGGCTAACCCTCCACTGCCCTTCACTGAAGCTATATCCTTTGACCTCAACTTCCGAACCTGCCGCTCCAAAATGGCCACCGGCTCCACATCATAAGTCATATCACTATCCAACTGAACAGTGCTGTAGTCCAAAACATGGGACGGATTGCCAATATACTTCCGGATCATAGAAACGTGAAACACTGGATGCACACTCGACAAGCTGGGTGGCAAGGCAAGCTTATAAGCCACCTCCCCTATCCTCTGAAGCACCTCAAAAGGCCCAATGAACCTAGGGCTCAACTTGACCCTCTTCCCAAACCTCATTACACCTTTGATGGGTGATACCTTCAACAAAACCTTCTCTCCGACCATGAAAGACACATCACGGACCTTCCTGTCCGCATAGCTCTTCTGCCTAGACTGTGCCATGTGAAGACGCTCTTGAATCAATTTCACCTTGTCTAATGCATCCTGGAACAAGTCTGTACCCAAGAGCTTAGCCTCACCCGGCTCAAACAATCCTACTGGAGATCTACACCTCCTTCCATATAAAGTCTCGTACGGAGCCATCTGAATGCTCGACTAATAACTGTTGTTATATGCAAACTCCGTGAGCGGCATAAACTGGTCCCATGAACCCCCAAAATCGATAACACAAGCGTAGCATGTCCTCCAATATCTTAATAGTGCGATCGGACTGTCTGTCTGTCTGAGGGTGAAAGGCTGTGCTCAACTCAACCTAAGTACCTAACTCTCGCTGCACGACCCTCCAAAACTGCAATGTAAATTGAGTGCCCTTATTTGAAATGATGGAAATTGGTACACCATGCAGGCGAACAATCTCTCGGATGTAAATCTCAGACAACCGCTCTGAAGAGTAAGTAGTACCAACTGGAATGAAGTGCGCGGACTTGGTCAACTGATCCACAATAACCCAAATAGCATCGAACTTCCTCGAAGTCTGTGGGAGCCCAACGACGAAGTCCATAGTGATTCGCTCCTACTTCCACTCTGGGATCTCTAACGTGTGAAACAAACCACCGAGCCACAAACCCAACTATATCCTTTTTCATCCGCCTTTACCAATAGTGCTGTCTCAAATCCCGGTACATCTTCGCGGCACCCGGATGGATGGAATACCGCGCGCTGTGGACCTCCTTAAGAATCAACTCCCGAAGCCCATCCACATTGGGTACACATATCCGGCCCTGCATCCTCAACACGTCATCATCATCACTAGTCATATCTCTAGCATCACCTCACTGAACCCTGTCCTGAAGAACGAGCAGGTGGGGGTCATCATACTTACGCTCCCTGATACGGTCATAAAGAGAAGACCTGGAGACCACATAAGCCAATACCCAACTCGGCTTCGAAATATCTAATCTGATAAGCTGGCCAGCTAAGGCCTGAACATCCAATGCCAAAGGTCTCTCTGCTGCTGAAAGATATGTTAAAATCCCCAAACTCTCCGCCCGGTGACTCAAAGTATCGGCTACCACATTAGCCTTCTCCGGATGGTACAAAATAGTGATATCATAGTCCTTGAGAAGCTCCAACCATCTCCGCTGGCGCAAATTAAGATCCTTTTTCTTGAACAGGTGCTGCAAACTCCGGTGATCAGTATAGATCTCACAATGAACCTCGTACAAATAGTGCCGCCAAATCTTTAAGGCATGCACAATAGCTGCTAACTCAAGATCATGGACATGATAGTTATTCTCATGAGTCTTCAACTAGCACGAGGCCTAGGCAATCACCCTACTCTCCTTCATCAGAACACATCCAATACCTATCCTTGAAGCATCACAATACACGGTGTAAGAACCTGAAGATGACAGCAGAACTAGAACTGGAGTTGTGGTAAAAACAGTCTTGAGATTCTGGAAGCTCTCCTCACACTCATCCAACCACCTGAATGGAGCACCCTTTTGGGTCAATTTGGTCAAGGGCGATGCAATAGATGAAAATCCCTCCACAAAGCGACGGTAATAGAACGCCAAACGAAGGAAGCTCCTAATCTCTGTGGCTGAGGATGGCCTGGGCCAACTCTGCACCGCCTCTATCTTCTTTGAATCCACCTAAATACCCTCACTGGACACCACGTGCCCCAAGAATGCTACTGAACCGAGCCAAAACTCACACTTGGAGAACTTTGCATAAAGTTTCTCCTCCCTCAATCTCTATAATACAATCCTCAGATGCTGAGCATGCTCCTCCTGGCTACGAGAGTACACTAGGATGTCATCAATGAATACAATAACGAATGAGTCCAAATAGGGCTGGAATACATTGTTCATCAAATGCATGAATGTTGCTGGGGCATTGGTCATCCCAAAAGACATCACTAAGAACTCATAATGGCTATATCGGGTCCTGAAAGCTGTATTAAGAATATCCAAATCCCGAATCTTCAGATGGTGATACCAAACCTCAAATTAATCTTGGAGAACACCCTCGCTCCCTGCAGCTGGTCAAATAGATCATCAATACGAGGCAAATGATACTTGTTCTTGACTGTGACCTTGTTTAATTGCTTGTAATCAATGCACATCCTCATGGAACCATCCTTCTTCTTCACAAATAGGACCGGTGCACCCCAAGGTGACACACTAGGTCGAATAAATCCCTTATCAAGGAGTTCCTGAAGCAGTCCCTTCAACTCCTTCAACTCCGTCGGTGCCATACGATACAGTGGGATAGAAATGGACTGAGTGCCCGGCACCAAATCAATACCAAAGTTAATATCCCTGTCAGGCGGCATGCCCGACAGGTCTGCAGGAAACACATCCGAAAAATCATGTACCACAGGAACATAATCAATAGCAGGGACCTCTTCACTAACATCCCTCACAAAAGCCAAATAAGTTAGGCAACCCTTCTCAACCATTCGCTGAGCCTTCAAGTATGAAATCACTCTACTGGGAACATCGTCTATAGAACCGCTCCACTCAACCCTCGACAACCCCGGCATCGCCAACGTTACGGTCTTAGCATGACAATCTAGAACAACATGACATGGAGACAACCAATCCATACCCAATATCACAACATAATCAACTATACTGAGTAGCAAAAGATCCACTCTGGTCTCCAGACCCCCAATGGCCACCACACATGACCGATATAGGCGGTCCACAATAATAGTATCACCCACAAGAGTAGATATATGAACAGATAAAACTAAAGACTCACGAGGCATATCCAGAAAATGAGCGAAATATGAGAAAACATATGAATAAATGGACCCAAGGTCAAATAATACCGAGGCATCTCGGTGGCAAATCGAAACAATACCTGTAATCATAGAATCTAAAGAAATGGTATCTGGTATGGCTGGGAGGGAATAGAAACGGGTCTGGCCGCCCCCTGATCGGTCTCCTCCTCTCGGACGACCCCTAGCTGACTGAGCTCCAGCCCCAGCTGGCTGGGCGGGTGGTGGAGGAAGTGGTGCTGAAGTCGAAGGCTGACTCCTCTGTTGAGATGAACCTCCTATCAGGTGGGGACATAACCTCTTGATATGATCTGAATCCCTACACTAAAAGCAACCTCTACCGACCACTGGGGACTGAAGGGAACCTCGGGCACTGGAATAACTACTAGAAGGTCCTGACACACATGAACCCTGAGCTGATAGTGCATGCAACGAACTCTGAGCTGGTAGTGCACCGAATGATGTCTGGCCTTGCTGATAACCATGGGTCCCATGATCGGATGATGCACCTCGGTGTACTGGGTGAGTTGTCTGAGCATGCCTGAAAGGACGACCTCTACTGTGCTGTAACTAACCTCTAGAAGGAGCACTACAAAATCCTCCCTGTCCACGAGGCCTCTTGGTCTTCCTCGCAACCCTCTCCTGACTGCGAACCATCTCAATCTGATGAGCAATGTCGACAACCTTATCAAAAGTAGCACCAGACACTCTCTCTCTGGTCATAAGCAATCACAGCTGATAAGTGAGGCCATCTATAAACCTCCTGATCCTCTCTCTGTCTCTGGGAACCAACCAGATAGCATGACGGGCCAACTCCGAGAATCACATCTCATACTGCGTCACAGACATATCACCCTGACGAAGCTGCTCAAACTGTCTGCGTAGCTCCTCTGTGTGGGACTGAGGCATGAACTTCTCCAGAAAGATAACGGAGAATTGCTGCCAGGTAAGGGGCGCTGCGCCGACCGGCCTACGCCTCTCGTAAGCCTCCCACCAACTGAATACAGCCCAGAGAACTAAAAGGTAGTGAACAAAACCCCACTAGTCTCCAGAATACCTGTTGTACGGAGTATCTTCTGACACCTGTCCAAGAAACCCTGTGCCTCCTCTCCCTCGGTACCACTGAAAGATGGAGGCTGGAGTCTTCCAAACCTCTCCAATCTACGCTGCTCATCCTCAGGCATAGCAGGAACCACATAGTCCTGAGTAGATGCAACCGGCTGGGCTGGTGGTGCCCCTGGTGTCCGAAATCCCTGTACCACCTGCTCTGGTGTATGGGCAATGGGAGTATGAGCACACCAAGATAAGTACAGATGTCTTCGTGCCGATTCGCAAAACTCTACTTAACCCGCTCATGACTCGTGAGACCTATGTAACCTAGGCTCTGATACCAACTTGTCACGACCTAAAATCAACCGTCGTGATATAGCTTATTATGGAACTAGGCCAGCCTCAACTCAACAACCCAACACCAACAACAGTAAGTTTGAAAACGTTAACGAAAGCATTTAACATTAAAGAAAAACTGTTTGAAACATAAGAAAATCCCAAAGTAATACAATCCAGCCCAAAACCAGGGTGTCACTGAGTACATGAGCGTCTAGATCATAAATACAGTCTACTACAGTGTCTAGAGATATAAACTGAAAGTACGATAAAGATAAAGAAGGAGATTCAAGGCCCGCGAACGCAATGCAACTACCTTGATAGTCTCCAAAACTCTAGGATCCTCAATCAGCAACTGCCGCTGCGACCGGTATCGCCTGAATCGGCACACGAGGTGTAGAGAGTATCGTGAGTACACCGACTCAGTAAGTAACAAGTACAAGCTTTGGACTTAAAGGTAGTGACGATCTCAACCTCAACAGGTATAACAAAAATAAATGTGCAGAAACGTAGGCATGCTTTCAAGTCAAATATACAGCTCAAACAATAAAGGAAATTCAGATCTGAACAATGTAAGGTATACAACTCAGCTATCTCTACATGCCAATGCATAGACTATATGCAATACACCATGTGATCCACTCTCAAGGATGCAACCACTCGGTACTATATATGGCCATCCGGCCCAGGAAAATCCATCCCGAAACATATACAACACTGACTATAAGTCACCAGTACCGAGGAAAAAGGGAAATCCAACCTTGTGGAGAAATCCATCTCCAGGTATCAAGTACTTCGGACAAATCCATGTCCAGGGAAATCCATCCCTCAATAATATCATCCGCGCTCACTAGGGGTGTGTTACAGACTCCGGAGGGGCTCCTAATGCCCAAGCGCTATCATAATCATCAATACAACCACTACGGTGTGCAACTCGATCCCATAACTGTCACTCATAACCAAGCACTTGGCCTCACCCAGTCATCAACCTCTCCAATCTCACCACGGGCTCACAATGTCATGAAAACAACCCGGAACAATGATATGATGAATCAATAAATAACTGAGACCAAAATATGATATAAAAATGCATGATCATGACTGAGTATGGAATAGCAACTGAAACTAGTGAGATTACATCAAGAAACGACCGCTAAGGGTCCAAACAATACCGACATAAATCCTAAACATGATATCTAGCATGATTTACAGCTCAACTACTTTATGACATGATGAAAACATGGATATCAACAGGATAGAGTCACTAAACGGTGCCATGGAATCACCCAGGTCACAATTCTCACGGTGCACGCTCGCACACCCGTCACTTGGCATGTGCGTCACTTCAGTACCAATCACATAGCATATAATTTGGGGTCTCGAACCCTCAGAACAAACTTTGAAAATGTTACTTACCTCAAACCAAGCAAAGTCCTACTCCGGAATCCCCTTGCCTGTCAATTCGGCCTCTGAACGTCCCGAATCTAGTCACAAGTAATACAATACGATCAATATAGGCTAAAGGAATCAATTCCAGAAGAAAAATATCAAATTATCGCCAAAATCTGAAATCGACTCAAACCAGGCCCCCCGGGCCCACGTCTCGGAATCCAACAAAAATCACAAAACCCGAAAGGCCATTCACTCACGAGTCTAGTCATACCAAATTTACCAAAATCCGACCTCAATTGGCCTTCCAAAACCCCAAAGTTCACTCTCCAATTCCCAAGCCTTAAATCCTCAAATTTCCAATTCCAATCCCTAATTAAATGATGAACAAAGCCATAGATTCACGAAATTTATACCATTATGGGTTAGAATTACTTACCCCAATGTTTCTCCTTGAAAACCTTCAAAACAATGCCTCTCTCCCGAGTTTCTCAAGTCCAAAAATGAAAATGAAAGACAAAACCTCGAGCTGGTGCTTTTCTGCCTAGCAATACCGCACCTGTGGTCCATTGATCGCTTCTGCGATGCTGCACCTGCAGAAATTCCATCGCAGGTGCGAATTTCACTTAAAATCCTGACTTCACTTCTGCGGCCTCAAGATCGCATCTACTCCCTACGCAGGTGCAGAAACTCTCTCGCTTCTGCGGTCAAAACTTGCACCTGCGCCCGCCTGCCCGCATCTGCGACTCACGCAGGTGCGGGAATACCTTCGAACCTGCGGTTCCTACCCAGGTCCTCCATGGCCGCATCTGCGGCTCCTCAGTCTCTCCTGCGGGCTCGCACCTGCGGCTCCCACTCCGCAGGTGCGGAAGACACTAGAACCAGCAGCTTCAGCTGCATTTCATCAACTTCAATTCTTCTGTTAAACCACCCGGAATCACCCTGATGCCCTCGGGACCACAACCAAATATACCAACATATCCTATAACCTTATACAAACTTAGTTGAATCTTCGGATCACTCAAATCAACATCAAAACACCAAATTACGCTCGGATTCAAGCCTAAGAACTTCTAAACTTTCGAATTCTACAAACGATACAGAAACCTACCAAACCACGTCCCGATGACCTCAAATTTTGCACACAAGTTAGAAATAATACCACAAACCTACTCCAACTTTCAGAAATCCAATCAAACCCCGATATCAAAATTTCCACTGCCGGCCAAAATTGCCAAAATTCTAATTTTTGTCAATTCAAGCCTAATTCTACCACGGACCTCCAAATCACATTCCGGGCACGCTCCTAAGTCTACAATCACATAACGGAGCTAACAGATTCAAATCCGAGATTGTTTACATATAAGTCAACATCCGGTTGACTTTTTCTACTTAAGCTTCTAATAAAGAGACTAAGTGTATCAATTCACTTCGAAATCACTCCGGACTCGAACCAACTAACTCGGTATATTATAATATAGCTGAAGAACACAAAAAAAATAGAAAATGGGGGAACGGGGCTGTAACTCTCGAAACGATCGGCCGGGTCGTTACAAAGGTATACCAATCCTTAGTTGAGGCATTATTTTTACTAAAAAGGAACACCATCTCCCAAAAGAAAAATCATCATGATCTTTTAAGGGTACACCATTCCTGGCCTTTTATTGCTTTCAATAAAGAAGTAGTTTAGAATTTTGTTACAATAACTCACGAAATGTTCCTAGTAAAAATTAGGGCAGAAAAATTTCGTTCGTTTATTTTTTTAGCGTCTGAGCAAATTTTACCTCGAGGCATAGGGTTCGAGATGACCAAAAGAAAAAGTCTCAATCCAAAAAAAAAAAAAAAAAAAGAAGTGTATCCAAAATGCAGAAGCAGATGAAAGATATGAACTGCTCAAGATATGACTGAAGTCAGGAGTATTGCATTCCCCGTTTTTATCAGAAGAAGCTGTAGAAGAATAAACTAGCAACTGCAGCTAGCAAGTATCAAGGTTCAAATCAAAAGTATGCATGAAGAACCATTCAAGACTCAAGATCAAACTTCAGAAGACTTATAGATAGGAATCTTGTAACTCATAGCTGATAGGCTTGTTTAGTTTCTTTAGATTTTGATTTTGATGTAATAACAGGACCATGGACCAGAGCCTCGATCGAATGTCACACAATTCTACAACTCATTAGCTTGTCTTTGTTCATCGCCTTAATTAATAATCTTCTTCCTTGATGATATATGATTCCCTGTTGTTTTTAACTTCCTTTCTGAGTTCATTGAAATATTTTGGATCAACTCATCTTTTGATGCTTGGAATTAAATCATGTTTTTATACAATTGTTACATTGGTGTAATAGTTTGATTATAATATGGACAGTAAGTTTGCTTAACTAGTTCAAATGAATTTAAGTGATGAGTCTGAATGCAAGACGATGATGAGATGACTGATTTTAGGTTTACTAAATCATGTACTAATTCGTTTTGGGCTGCCTCATTAGCTAGAATATTAGTGGACTATATGGTTTAAGTGCTAGACAATAAGAAAAGATTGGGCATTTAAAGATGATTTGGGCTTCCGGGATATATGTTTGAGCAGTGGCGGATGCACATGGTGTAAAGCGGGTTCAACTGAACCCGCTTCAACAAATAATAATACTGTATATATGTATAAATTACGATTAAAGCTGCATAAATTTTATATAAATATTTTATTTGAATCCACTTGACAACAACTATTTTACGACTAAAGTTATGTACTTCTAAGATTAAACCCGCTTGCATAAAATTCTAGGTCCGCCACTGTGTTTGAGTCTGTTTGATATAAGGGAAATCTACTCTAAATGCCTATTCAGGCAATTTTAATTACCCTTTACTGCCCATTCTAATTTGTCTTACAATGTGTACCTATGCAATCTAAAGTATTTACCCAACTATCTATTTTTAAAATCCTTTCCTTTCTAATCCCGGATCACGTGAAACCCCATTAATTGCCCCAACCTATATTCTCTTTTATTGTCTTCTCAAATATAAATAAATATTTTTCTTCTATCTTTCTCATTTCATAATAGAATCTATGTGTCCATTGAATATTTTTTATTAATTTATTCTCCATTTTAAAATGGTATGTAGTATATTATAATAACATATCTAAATTTTAGTATAATCGATGACGCACAAAATTGAGTTAGTTAGATTATGTGACCACTGATATTATTTCAGTTTAATAATTGAATTAAAAAAATCTTTTTTAAACTCTTTGCGTACAACTGTATATCCTGTTGGTATATCTATATACTATACTGGTATCATTTATTAGTAGGAATAAGTTTTGGTTGTATTAGTTACATTTAATTGGTACACTATTTAATTTTTCTTTAATAATAATAGAATAGTACAATATCTTGAATTTTTTTAATTTTCCTTTATGCATGTGTATTATGTAATCATTTTGATTTTTTTCTTTATGCGTTTGTTTTATATAATAGTATTATAGTATAATATCTTGAAATATATTATTATATTAATATGTGGTACACTATTTTTTAATTTTTCTCTTTATGCATGTGTATTATGTAATAGTAGTATAATCATATATAGTTGCCTGGAATTAATTAAGAGAATTGTACACCCTATTGGTATAATTATGTCATATTGGTATCATATGGTAGTTGGAATATTTTTTGGTTGTTTTAGCTATATTTTTAAGTGAATTCTATTCTAAAATAATTTATATGATCATATTTTGTTGTGTTGAATTTTCTTGTACCTATGGACATAGATTTTGTGTATTATGTAATAGTTTTTATAGTTATATGCAGTTGTTGGAACGACTCCGTACAACTATATACCCTATTAGTATAACTATATACTATATTGGTATCATATGTTAGTTGAATCCTTTTTTGGTTGTATTAGCTGCATTTAATTGGTACACTATTTGATTTTTTTTAAATAATAGTAATATAGTATAATATCTTGAAATACTTTATTATATTCATATGTGGTACACTATTTTTTTATTTTTCTCTTTATACATGTGTGTTATGTAATAGTAATATAGTCATATAGTTGCCGGAAATTAACCAGTAAAACTGTATACCATGTTGGTATAGTTAATGCCATATTGGCATCATATGGTAGTTTGAACATATTTTTGGTTGTTTTAGCTGTATTTTTAAGTGAATTATATTATGGAATTATTTATATGAATATGATTTGCAATGCTGGAATTTTTTTGTGCCGATGGACATAGATTATGTGTATTATGTAATAGTTTTTATAGTTATAGGTAATTATTGGAACGCTCCATACAGCTATATACCCTGTTAGTATACAGAATGAGCAAGTTGCTTAGTGAATATTTAGCTTGCAATGCGAGCATGTAATTTTCTCATACTTTTATTGCATCCTTTAATGTTTTGGTATAGTTGTATAGTCGCAAATAGTTGTAGCAATATTCTAGAGCAATTATATACTATGTTGGTATACATATATACCGTATTGGTATCATATGGTACTAGAAGTCTTTTTTTCTACTTATCCTTTTATTGCATTTTTCAATATTTTATTATCATTTTTATTCTAACTAGTATATATGGAGATTTGGTGACCGTAGATTATATTTTGCTCCATAACTGGTTGTGTTACTGCTAATGGTAGAGTGTGTACTGATATTTGTAGGGAAGGAGATCAAAGTTTGCATGGCAATCACGTGGAATTAGAAAAAGAATAAGAAATAAAGAAAAGAAAAAAAAGTAAAAAAATAAAGAAGAAGTCAAGTTTGAGTGTGAAATAAGTTATGGTAGAAATAACAATAATACGATTTGGGAAAAAATAAATGAATAAAAGAGAAAAGAAAAAAATAAGAAGAAAACGAGAAAAAAGAAAAGGATAAAAAAAAGAAAAAAAGGAAAAAAGAAAAGAAGCATAGAAATAAAAAAGAATTGGAAAAAAAGAGAAAATTCCTCATAAAAACTACTATAGGTAGGAAATGTAATTAGATTGATGGGTAAAAAAATAAATAGGTAGGTAAGAATAAATAGTTTTATTTTTGTGGGTAACTGTGTCATTCACCCATAATTGTTTTAAAACATTTCTGGGCTCCTAGACTAGAAAACATAATAAAGGCTAGCCTATTTCCCCTATAATCCATAGATGTTCATGCATGCTCTAAAAATGTTGGCAAATTTAATATCTCCAAAATACTTTATTCATCCATAAAACCGTGGCCTCACAAAAATCAATCGCTAATGTGATGTAGGCTCGTATCAACAAATCAATTATTGTGATTATGTATACGTTTGCGTGACATGATTATGATCTCAGAAATAAATCAAGGTACGCGTTCGCGCGACTTTGGCAAAACAATCTTAATAATGATAAACGTGTTATTGATTGTGTACACATACGCGTGACATGATTCTTGACACACCAAACAAGACGAGTACACGCACATGTGATCCGTTTCAAAGATAAATCCATAACGCCATAATTAAAAGCGGTAAAAGAAAAATACACATATGTTCTAAGAATACGTAATTAAACAATTAATTAAGCCAGGTATGATTAAAAGCGACCGTGCTAAAATCACAGAATCCGAAAGTGCCTCACACCTTCTCCCGGGTTAACAGAATTTCTTACCCGATCGTCTGTGCTCACAGACCATAAATAAAGTCAATTTCCTCGATTTGGGATTTTAAAATAAACCGGTGACTTGGGACACCATAACAAATATTTCAAGTGGCGACTCTAATTAAATAAATAATTCCATTTCGAATAATATCACTTTAATTGGAAAAACTCCAGTATCCTTTCGAAAAAAGGAGGTGTGACAAATCCAATTAATGAGAAGATTTATCAGACGATAAACACAAAAAAATAGAGCCATCTTCAGAGTTCCACTGATATTGTTCGAGGTTCTGCTAGGAAGTGATACAAGTATCTACAGAAATAGTTTGAAATTCGATTTTCTAGATGGCAAGTTTAACCATGCTACTTCGTCATTCTGGAAAGTGGAACATTGAGAATAGTTATGTTGATTATTCGATTGATGGGATACTGATAAAGGAGTATGCGTCGTACAACGATTTGGTTGCTTCAATTTCGAAGCAACTTGCCATAGATTTGAGCTCAAAGTCAATTAAAATTGAATACAAAGTGGAAGAAAATTACACGCCTATGGAAATACACAACGACATGGGTTACATGGTGTATTTAGAGTTGAAAAAGGAGAACAGAGAATTCGGGATGTATCCATTGTGTATAACTACAATGGATAAAAAAATTGTAGCTGGAGGAAGTTTAATTCAAAGTGACCTAATGCAACTAGACGAAACAGATGGGGTGAGTAAATTAAATAGAGTTGATACACTTGCACTTGAGTCTTTAAACTCAGGTGAACCAATTGAGGTTTTCGAACAGGAAAGGGATTTGATTATTTCAAAAACTAATCAAAGAGAGGTCATGGCTGGACAAGTATATAAGGATAAGTCCACATTGAAGGCAGTGATGGAGCAATATGCAATTGCTGAAATGTTTCAATTCCGGGTTGATAGGTCTAATGTTATCAGGTTTGAGTGTTATTACCTACAACATCTTCACCAATATGTTGGATACAACTATATGGATATATATTCGTAATAGTTTTATAATGTATCCATGGCAGAATTTTATAAATACAGCATGTATAATGTTGTATTCATAATATATGCTTTCCTTCATGCTATGTTTCTGTATCAGTGTTCTTGTAATTGAATGTTCTGAAAAAATTATAGGAGAATTGAACTATTTATATTAATGTATGTTTATACATTGTTTTATGCAATGTATTCAAAAATGGTTTATAGTATATTCATGTAACATATATTTTATTTCGTTGTATGTTTCTATATTCAAAACTTTGTTGGCAAATGAAAATGTTGTGTCTGTAGCCGAATCAGCTGTAGGATCTGTATATGTTTTATCCATACATAACCAATCATATTTATAACACAAATGTATTTGCAGCTATACATTGTTATGTATTTATGAGGATTGTGAATGGAGATTTAAGGCTTCTAGTATTAACAAATCACAAATGTTCCAAGTGAGGGAGTTCAATGATAAACATACATGTCCGTGGAAGGATAAGGTGTATGAGCATCGTCAAGAAACTAGTAGGTTGATTGGGGGAATGATTAGGTCCATGTTTACTAATCATAAGAGGAAATACATGCCAAAGGATATAATTGATGATGTGAAATCGGACTTTGGTGTAGATGTTAGTTACATGTTGGCGTGGCGCGTGTAACGAACAGACCGGTCATTTTGAGCATTAACGCTCCTTTCAAATATTTGAAGTCTTGAATAACTTCCTACGAGGTATTATGACTTGTGTGAATTGTTGGTTTTGGTTTTAAGGTATTTCAGAATTAGCTTGGAAGAATAAATTTCATGTTGGAAGCTCAAGTTGAAATAGTTGACCGAATATGGACTTATGTGTAAATGACCCTGGAATAGAGTTTTGATGATTCCAATAGCTCCGTATGGTAATTTTGGACTTAGGAGCGTGTCCGAAAAATTATTTGGAAGTCCGCAGTAGAATTTGACTTGAAATGGCTAAAATAAAAAGTTAAGTTTAGAAGTTTGACCGGGGAGTTGACTTTTTGATATCGTAGTCGGAATCCAATTCTAAAAATTTGAATGCCTCCGTTATGTCATTTATGACTTGTGTGCAAAATTTGAGGTCAATCAGACTTGATTTGATAGGTTCCAGCATCGTTTGTAGATATTTTAAGTTTCAAAGTTCATTAGGCTTGAATCTATGTGTGATTCATATTTTTAGTGTTGTTAGATGTGATTTGAAGATTCGACTAAGTTTATATGATGTTTTAGGACTTGATGGTACCTTTGGTTGAGGTCTCGGGGGCCTCGGGTGTGTTTCGGGGTGAGTTTTGAGCGAGTCCGGGTATTTCGGCACTCTAATATTGTTCTGGCACTTTTGGAGCTGCGGACCGCACATTTTTGGGGTGCTGAGGCGAAGGAGAGGTGAGGACCGCATCAGAAAAGTGCGGACCTCGGAGTAAGTGATTCTAACTCAGATTACCCCAGGTATGTGCATGGTAAGGAGGAACAACTTTTAGCATGTTCGAGCACGAACGTATGTTTAAGTGGGTGAGATTGTAACGACCTGATCGGTCGTTTTGAGCATTAACGCTCCTTTCAACTATTTGAAGTCTTGAATTACTTCCTACGAGGTATTACGACTTGTGTGAATTGTCAGTTTTGGTTTTAAGGTATTTCGGAGTTAGCTTGGAAGAATAAATTTCATGTTGGAAGCTTAAGTTGAAATAGTTGACCGGATATGGACATATGTGTAAACGACCCCAGAATAGAGTTTTGCTGATTCCAATAGCTTCGTATGGCGATTTTGGACTTAGGAACGTGTCCGAAAACTTATTTGGATGTCCGAAGTAGAATTTGGCTTGAAATGGCTAAAATAGAAAGTTAAGTTTGGAAGTTTGACCGGGGAGTTGACTTTTTGATATCGTAGTCGGAATCCAATTCTAAAAATTTGAATGCCTCCGTTATGTCATTTATGACTTGTGTGCAAAATTTGAGGTCAATCGGACTTGATTTGATAGGTTCCGGCGTCGTTTGTAGAAATTTGAAGTTTCAAAGTTCATTAGGCTTGAATCTATGTGTGATTCATATTTTTAGTGTTGTTGGATGTGATTTGAAGACTCGACTAAGTTTATATGATGTTTTAGGACTTGATGGTACCTTTGGTTGAGGTCTCGGGGGCCTCGGGTGTGTTTCGGGGTGAGTTTTGAGTGAGTCCGGGTATTTAGGCACTCTAATATTGTTCTGGCACTTATGGGGCTGCGGACCACACATTTTTGGGGTGCTGAGGCGAAGGAGAGGTGCGGACCGCAGCAGAAAAGTGCGGACCTCGGAGTAAGTGATTCTAACTCAGATTACCCCAGGTATGTGCATGGTAAGGAGGAACAACTCTTAGCATGTTCGAGCACGAACGTATGTTTAAGTGGGTGAGATTGTAACGACCTGATCGGTCGTTTTGAGCATTAACGCTCCTTTCAACTATTTGAAGTCTTGAATAACTTCCTACGAGGTATTACGACTTGTGTGAATTGTCAGTTTTGGTTTTAAGGTATTTCAAAGTTAGCTTGGAAGAATAAATTTTATGTTGGACGCTTAAGTTGAAATAGTTGACCAGATGTGGACTTATGTGTAAACGACCCCGGAATAGAGTTTTGCTGATTCTAATAGCTTCGTATGGCGATTTTGGACTTAGGAACGTGTCCGAAAATTTATTTGGATGTCCGCAGTAGAATTTGGCTTGAAATGACTAAAATAGAAAGTTAAGTTTGGAAGTTTGACCGGGGAGTTGACTTTTTGATATCGTAGACGGAATCCAATTCTAAAAATTTGAATGCCTCCGTTATGTCATTTATGACTTGTGTGCAAAATTTGAGGTCAATCGGACTTGATTTGATAGGTTCCGGCATCATTTGTAGAAATTTGAAGTTTCAAAGTTCATTAGGCTTGAATCTATGTGTGATTCATATTTTTACTATTGTTGGATGTGATTTGAAGACTTGACTAAGTTTATATGATGTTTTAGGACTTGATGGTACCTTTGGTTGAGGTCTCGGGGGCCTCGGGTGTGTTTTGGGGTGAGTTTTGAGCGAGCCCGGGCATTTCAGCACTCTAATATTGTTCTGGCACTTTTGGGGGTGCGGATCGCACATTTTTTGGGTGCTGAGGCGAAGGAGAGGTAAGGACCGTAGCAGAAAAGTGCGGACCTCGGAGTAAGTGATTCTAACTCAGATTACCCCAGGTATGTGCATGGTAAGGAGGAATAACTCTTAGTATGTTCGAGCACGAACGTATGTTTGAGTGGGAGAGATTGTAACGACCTGATCGGTCGTTTTGAGCATTAACGCTCCTTTCAACTATTTGATATCTTGAATAACTTCCTACGAGGTATTACGACTTGTGTGAATTGTCAGTTTTGGTTTTAAGGTATTTCGGAGTTAGCTTGGAAGAATAAATTTCATGTTGGAAGCTTAAGTTGAAATAGTTGACCGGATATGGACTTATGTGTAAACGATCCCGGAATAGAGTTTTGCCGATTCCAATTGCTTCGTATGGCGATTTTGGACTTAGGAACATGTCCGAAAACCTATTTGGAAGTCCGCAGTAGAATTTGGCTTGAAATGGCTAAAATAGAAAGTTAAGTTTGGAAGTTTGATCGGGGAGTTGACTTTTTGATATCGTAGTCGGAATCCAATTCTAAAAATTTGAATGCCTCCGTTATGTCATTTATGACTTGTGTGCAAAATTTGAGGTCAATCGGACTTGATTTGACAGGTTCCGGCGTCGTTTGTAGAAATTTGAAGTTTCAAAGTTCATTAGGCTTGAATCTATGCGTGATTCATATTTTTAGTGTTGTTGAATGTGATTTGAATACTCGACTAAGTTTATATGATGTTTTAGGACTTGATGGTACCTTTGGTTGAGGTCTCGAGGGCCTCGGGTATGTTTCGAGGTGAGTTGTGAGCGAGTCCGGGTATTTCGGCACTCTAATATTGTTCTGGCACTTTTGGGGGTGCGGACCGCACATTTTTGGGGTGCTGAGGCGAAGGAGAGGTGAGGACCGCATCAGAAAAGTGCGGATCTCGGAGTAAGTGATTCTAACTCAGATTACCCCAGGTATGTGCATGGTAAGGAGGAACAACTCTTAGCATGTTCGAGCACGAACGTATGTTTAAGTGGGTGAGATTGTAACGACCTGATCGGTCGTTTTGAGCATTAACGCTCCTTTCAACTATTTGATGTCTTGAATAACTTCCTACGAGGTATTACGACTTGTGTGAATTGTCAGTTTTGGTTTTAAGGTATTTCGGAGTTAGCTTGGAAGAATAAATTTCATGTTGGAAGCTTAAGTTGAAATAGTTGACCAGATGTGGACTTCTGTGTAAACGAACCCGGAATAGAGTTTTGCTGATTCCAATAGCTTCGTATGGTGATTTTGAACTTAGGAGCGTGTCCGAAAACTTATTTGGAAGTCCGTAGTAGAATTTGGCTTGAAATGACTAAAATAGAAAGTTAAGTTTGGAAGTTTGACCGGGAAGTTGACTTTTTGATATCGTAGTCGGAATCCGATTCTAAAAATTTGAATGCCTCCGTTATGTCATTTATGACTTGTGTGCAAAATTTGAGGTCAATCGGACTTGATTTGATAGGTTCCGGCGTCGTTTGTAGAAATTTGAAGTTTCAAAGTTCATTAGGCTTGAATCTATGTGTGATTCATATTTTTAGTGTTTTTGGATGTGATTTGAAGACTCGACTAAGTTTATATGATGTTTTAGGACTTGATGGTACCTTTGGTTGAGGTCTCGGGGGCCTCGGGTGTGTTTCGGGGTGAGTTTTGAGCGAGTCCGGGCATTTTGGCACTCTAATATTGTTCTGGCACTTTTGGGGGTGCGGACCGCACATTTTTTGGGTGCTGAGGCGAAGGAGAGGTGATGACCGCAACAGAAAAGTGCGGACCTCGGAGTAAGTGATTCTAACTCAGATTACCCTAGGTATGTGCATGGTAAGGAGGAACAACTCTTAGCATGTTCGAGCACAAACGTATGTTTAAGTGGGTGAGATTGTAACGACCTGACCGGTCGTTTTGAGAATTAACGCTCCTTTTAACTATTTGAAGTCTTGAATAACTTCCTACGAGGTATTACGACTTGTGTGAATTGTCAGTTTTGGTTTTAAGGTATTTCAGAGTTAGCTTGGAAGAATAAATTTCATGTTGGAAGCTTAAGTTGAAATCGTTGACCAGATGTGGACTTATGTGTAAACGATCCCGGAATAGAGTTTTGCTGATTCCAATAGCTTCGTATGGTGATTTTGGACTTAGGAGCGTGTCCGAAAATTTATTTGGAAGTCCGCAGTAGAATTTGGCTTGAAATGGCTAAAATAGAAAGTTAAGTTTGCAAGTTTGACCGGGGAGTTGACTTTTTGATATCGTAGTCGGAATTCGATTCTAAAAATATGAATGCCTCCGTTATGTCATTTATGACTTGTGTGCAAAATTTGAGGTCAATCGTACTTGATTTGATAGGTTCCGGCGTCGTTTGTAGAAATTTAAAGTTTCAAAGTTCATTAGGCTTGAATCTATGTGTGATTCATATTTTTAGTGTTGTTGGATGTGATTTGAAGACTCGACTAAGTTTATATGAGGTTTTAGGACTTGATGGTACCTTTGGTTGAGGTCTCGGGGGCCTCGGGTGTGTTTCGGGGTGAGTTTTGAGCGAGCCCAGGCATTTTAGCACTCTAATATTGTTCTGGCACTTTTGGGGGTGCGGACCGCACATTTTTTGTGTGCTGAGGCGAAGGAGAGGTGAGGACCACAGCAGAAAAGTGCGGCCCCCGGAGTAAGTGATTCTAACTCAGATTACCCTAGGTATGTGCATGGTAAGGAGGAACAACTCTTAGCATGTTCGAGCACGAATGTATGTTTAAGTGGGTGAGATTGTAACGACCTGATCGGTCGTTTTGAGCATTAACGCTCCTTTCAACTATTTGAAGTCTTGAATAACTTCCTACGATGTATTACGACTTATGTGAATTGTCAGTTTTGGTTTTAAGGTATTTCGGAGTTAGCTTGGAAAAATAAATTTCATGTTGGAAGCTTAAGTTGAATTAGTTGATCAGATGTGGACTTCTGTGTAAACGAACCCGGAATAGAGTTTTGTTGATTCCAATAGCTTCGTATGGTGATTTTGGACTTAGGAGCGTGTCCGAAAACTTATTTGGAAGTCCGTAGTAGAATTTGGCTTGAAATGACTAAAATAGAAAGTTAAGTTTGGAAGTTTGACCGGGAAGTTGACTTTTTGATATCGTAGTCGGAATCCGATTCTAAAAATTTGAATGCCTCCGTTATGTCATTTATGACTTGTGTGCAAAATTTGAGGTCAATCGGACTTGATTTGATAGGTTCCGGCGTCGTTTGTAGAAATTTGAAGTTTCAAAGTTCATTAGGCTTGAATCTATGTGTGATTCATATTTTTAGTGTTGTTGGATGTGATTTGAAGACTCGACTAAGTTTATATGATGTTTTAGGACTTGATGGTACCTTTGGTTGAGGTCTCGGGGGCCTCGGGTGTGTTTCGGGGTGAGTTTTGAGCGAGCCCGGGCATTTCAGCACTCTAATATTGTTCTGGCACTTTTGGGGGTGCGGATCACACATTTTTTGGGTGCTGAGGCGAAGGAGAGGTGAGGACGGCAGCAGAAAAGTGCGGACCTCGGAGTAAGTGATTCTAACTCAGATTACCCTAGGTATGTGCATGGTAAGGAGGAACAACTCTTAGCATGTTCGAGCACGAACGTATCTTTAAGTGGGTCAGATTGTAACGACCTGATCAGTCGTTTTGAGCATTAACGCTCCTTTCAACTATTTGAAGTCTTGAATAACTTCCTACGAGGTATTACGACTTGTGTGAATTGTCAGTTTTGGTTTTAAGGTATTTCGGAGTTAGCTTGGAAGAATAAATTTCATGTTGGAAGCTTAAGTTGAAATCGTTGACCAGATGTGGACTTATGTGTAAACGATCCCGGAATAGAGTTTTGCTGATTCCAATAGCTTCATATGGCGATTTTGGACTTAGGAACGTGTCCGAAAATTTATTTGGAAGTCCGCAGTAGAATTTGGCTTGAAATGGCTAAAATAGAAAGTTAAGTTTGCAAGTTTGACCGGGGAGTTGACTTTTTGATATCGTAGTCGGAATTCGATTCTAAAAATTTGAATGCCTCCGTTATGTCATTTATGAGTTGTGTGCAAAATTTGCGGTCAATCGTACTTGATTTGATAGGTTCCAGCGTCGTTTGTAGAAATTTAAAGTTTCAAAGTTCATTAGGCTTGAATCTATGTGTGATTCATATTTTTAGTGTTGTTGGATGTGATTTGAAGACTCGACTAAATTTATATGAGGTTTTAGGACTTGATGGTACCTTTGGTTGAGGTCTCGGGGGCCTCGGGTATGTTTCGGGGTGAGTTTTGAGCGAGCCCGGGCATTTCAGCACTCTAATATTGTTCTGGCAGTTTTGGGGGTGCGGACCGCACATTTTTTGGGTTCTGAGGCGAAGGAGAGGTGAGGACCGCAGCAGAAAAGTGCGGACCTCGGAGTAAGTAATTCTAACTCAGATTACCCCAGGTATGTGCATGGTAAGGAGGAACAACTCTTAGCATGTTCGAGCACGAACGTATGTTTAAGTGGGTGAGATTGTAACGACCTGATCGGTGGTTTTGAGCATTAACGCTCCTTTCAACTATTTGAAATCTTGAATAACTTCCTACGAGGTATTACGACTTGTGTGAATTGTCAGTTTTGTTTTTAAGGTATTTCGGAGTTAGCTTGGAAGAATAAATTTCATGTTGGAAGCTTAAGTTGAAATAGTTGACCAGATGTGGACTTCTGTGTAAACGAACCCGGAATAGAGTTTTGCTGATTCCAATAGCTTCGTATGGTGATTTTGGACTTAGGAGCGTGTCCGAAAACTTATTTGGAAGTCCGTAGTAGAATTTGGCTTGAAATGACTAAAATAGAAAGTTAAGTTTGGAAGTTTGACCGGGGAGTTGACTTTTTGATATCGTAGTCGGAATCCGATTCTAAAAATTTGAATGCCTCCGTTATGTCATTTATGACTTGTGTGCAAAATTTGAGGTCAATCGGACTTGATTTGATAGGTTCCGGCGTCGTTTGTAGAAATTTGAAGTTTCAAAGTTCATTAGGCTTGAATCTATGTGTGATTCATATTTCTAGTGTTGTTGGATGTGATTTGAAGACTCGACTAAGTTTATATGATGTTTTAGGACTTGATGGTACCTTTGGTTGAGGTCTCGGGGGCCTCGGGTGTGTTTCGGGGTGAGTTTTGAGCGAGTCCGGGCATTTCGGCACTCTAATATTGTTCTGGCACTTTTGGGGGTGCGGACCGCACATTTTTTGGGTGCTGAGGCGAAGGAGAGGTGAGGACCGCAGCAGAAAAGTGCGGACCTCGGAGTAAGTGATTCTAACTCAGATTACCCCAGGTATGTGCATGGTAAGGAGGAACACTCTTAGCATGTTCGAGCACGAACGTATGTTTAAGTGGGTGAGATTGTAACGACCTGATCGGTCGTTTTGAGCATTAACGCTCCTTTCAACTATTAGAAATCTTGAATAACTTCCTACGAGGTATTACGACTTGTGTGAATTGTCAGTTTTGGTTTTAAGGTATTTCGGAGTTAGCTTGGAAGAATAAATTTCATGTTGGAAGCTTAAGTTGAAATCGTTGACCAGATGTGGACTTCTGTGTAAACGAACCCGGAATAGAGTTTTGTTGATTCCAATAGCTTCGTATGGCGATTTTGGACTTAGGAACGTGTCCGAAAATTTATTTGGAAGTCCGCAGTAGAATTTGGCTTGAAATGGCTAAAATAGAAAGTTAAGTTTGCAAGTTTGACCGGGGAGTTGACTTTTTGATATCGTAGTCGGAATTCGATTCTAAAAATATGAATGCCTCCGTTATGTCATTTATGACTTGTGTGCAAAATTTGAGGTCAATCGTACTTGATTTGATAGGTTCCGGCGTCGTTTGTAGAAATTTAAAGTTTCAAAGTTCATTAGGCTTGAATCTATGTGTGATTCATATTTTTAGTGTTGTTGGATGTGATTTGAAGACTCGACTAAGTTTATATGAGGTTTTAGGACTTGATGGTACCTTTGGTTGAGGTCTCGGGGGCCTCGGGTGTGTTTCGGGGTGAGTTTTGAGCGAGTCCGGGCATTTCAGCACTCTAATATTGTTCTGGCAGTTTTGGGGGTGCGGACCGCACATTTTTTGGGTTCTGAGGCGAAGGAGAGGTGAGGACCGCAGCAGAAAAGTGCGGACCTCGGAGTAAGTAATTCTAACTCAGATTACTCCAAGTATGTGCATGGTAAGGAGGAACAACTCTTAGCATGTTCGAGCACGAACGTATATTTAAGTGGGTGAGATTGTAATGACCTGATCAGTCGTTTTGAGCATTAACGCTCCTTTCAACTATTTGAAAACTTGAATAACATTCTACGAGGTATTACGACTTGTGTGAATTGTCAGTTTTGGTTTTAAGGTATTTCGGAGTTAGCTTGGAAGAATAAATTTCATGTTGGAAGCTTAAGTTGAAATAGTTGACCAGATGTGGACTTCTGTGTAAACGAACCCGGAATAGAGTTTTGCTGATTCCAATAGCTTCGTATGGTGATTTTGGACTTAGGAGCGTGTCCGAAAACTTATTTGGAAGTCCGTAGTAGAATTTGGCTTGAAATGACTAAAATAGAAAGTTAAGTTTGGAAGTTTGACCGGGGAGTTGACTTTTTGATATCGTAGTCGGAATCCGATTCTAAAAATTTGAATGCCTCCGTTATGTCATTTATGACTTGTGTGCAAAATTTGAGGTCAATCGGACTTGATTTGATAGGTTCCGGCGTCGTTTGTAGAAATTTGAAGTTTCAAAGTTCATTAGGCTTGAATCTATGTTTGATTCATATTTTTAGTGTTGTTGGATGTGATTTGAAGACTCGACTAAGTTTATATGATGTTTTAGGACTTGATGGTATCTTTGGTTGAGGTCTCGGGGGCCTCGGGTGTGTTTCGGGGTGAGTTTTGAGCGAGTCCGGGTATTTCGGCACTCTAATATTGTTCTGGCACTTTTGGGGGTGCGGATCGCACATTTTTTGGGCGGTGAGTCGAAGGAGAGGTGCGGACCGCAACAGAAAAGTGCGGACCTCGGAGTAAGTGATTCTAACTCAGATTACCCCAGGTATGTGCATGGTAAGGAGGAACACTCTTAGCATGTTCGAGCACGAACGTATGTTTAAGTGGGTGAGATTGTAACGACCTGATCGGTCGTTTTGAGCATTAACGCTCCTTTCAACTATTAGAAATCTTGAATAACTTCCTACGAGGTATTACGACTTGTGTGAATTGTCAGTTTTGGTTTTAAGGTATTTCGGAGTTAGCTTGGAAGAATAAATTTCATGTTGGAAGCTTAAGTTGAAATCGTTGACCAGATGTGGACTTATGTGTAAACGATCCCGGAATAGAGTTTTGCTGATTCCAATAGCTTCATATGGCGATTTTGGACTTAGGAACGTGTCCGAAAATTTATTTGGAAGTCCGCAGTAGAATTTGGCTTGAAATGGCTAAAATAGAAAGTTAAGTTTGCAAGTTTGACCGGGGAGTTGACTTTTTGATATCGTAGTCGGAATTCGATTCTAAAAATATGAATGCCTCCGTTATGTCATTTATGACTTGTGTGCAAAATTTGAGGTCAATCGTACTTGATTTGATAGGTTCCGGCGTCGTTTGTAGAAATTTAAAGTTTCAAAGTTCATTAGGCTTGAATCTATGTGTGATTCATATTTTTAGTGTTGTTGGATGTGATTTGAAGACTCGACTAAGTTTATATGAGGTTTTAGGACTTGATGGTACCTTTGGTTGAGGTCTCGGGGGCCTCGGGTGTGTTTCGGGGTGAGTTTTGAGCGAGTCCGGGCATTTCAGCACTCTAATATTGTTCTGGCAGTTTTGGGGGTGCGGACCGCACATTTTTTGGGTTCTGAGGCGAAGGAGAGGTGAGGACCGCAGCAGAAAAGTGCGGACCTCGGAGTAAGTAATTCTAACTCAGATTACTCCAAGTATGTGCATGGTAAGGAGGAACAACTCTTAGCATGTTCGAGCACGAACGTATATTTAAGTGGGTGAGATTGTAATGACCTGATCAGTCGTTTTGAGCATTAACGCTCCTTTCAACTATTTGAAAACTTGAATAACATTCTACGAGGTATTACGACTTGTGTGAATTGTCAGTTTTGGTTTTAAGGTATTTCGGAGTTAGCTTGGAAGAATAAATTTCATGTTGGAAGCTTAAGTTGAAATAGTTGACCAGATGTGGACTTCTGTGTAAACGAACCCGGAATAGAGTTTTGCTGATTCCAATAGCTTCGTATGGTGATTTTGGACTTAGGAGCGTGTCCGAAAACTTATTTGGAAGTCCGTAGTAGAATTTGGCTTGAAATGACTAAAATAGAAAGTTAAGTTTGGAAGTTTGACCGGGGAGTTGACTTTTTGATATCGTAGTCGGAATTCGATTCTAAAAATATGAATGCCTCCGTTATGTCATTTATGACTTGTGTGCAAAATTTGAGGTCAATCGTACTTGATTTGATAGGTTCCGGCGTCGTTTGTAGAAATTTAAAGTTTCAAAGTTCATTAGGCTTGAATCTATGTGTGATTTATATTTTTAGTGTTGTTGGATGTGATTTGAAGACTCGACTAAGTTTATATGAGGTTTTAGGACTTGATGGTACCTTTGGTTGAGGTCTCGGGGGCCTCGGGTGTGTTTCGGGGTGAGTTTTGAGCGAGTCCGGGTATTTCGGCACTCTGATATTGTTCTAACACTTTTGGGGGTGCAGACCGCACATTTTTGGTGTGGTGAGGCGAAGGAGAGGTGCGGACCACAGCAGAAAAGTGCGGACCTCGGAGTAAGTGATTCTAACTCAGATTACTCCAGGTATGTGCATGGTAAGGAGGAACAACTCTTAGCATGTTCGAGCACGAACGTATGTTTTAGTGGGTGAGATTGTAACGACCTGATCGGTCATTTTGAGCATTAACGCTCCTTTCAATTATTTGAAGTCTTGAATAACTTCCTACGAGGTATTACGACTTGTGTGAATTGTCAGTTTTGGTTTTAAGGTATTTCGGAGTTAGCTTGGAAAAATAAATTTCATGTTGGAAGCTTAAGTTGAATTAGTTGATCAGATGTGGACTTCTGTGTAAACGAACCCGGAATAGAGTTTTGTTGATTCCAATAGCTTCGTATGGTGATTTTGGACTTAGGAGCGTGTCCGAAAACTTATTTGGAAGTCCGTAGTAGAATTTGGCTTGAAATGACTAAAATAGAAAGTTAAGTTTGGAAGTTTGACCGGGAAGTTGACTTTTTGATATCGTAGTCGGAATCCGATTCTAAAAATTTGAATGCCTCCGTTATGTCATTTATGACTTGTGTGCAAAATTTGAGGTCAATCGGACTTGATTTGATAGGTTCCGGCGTCGTTTGTAGAAATTTGAAGTTTCAAAGTTCATTAGGCTTGAATCTATGTTTGATTCATATTTTTAGTGTTGTTGGATGTGATTTGAAGACTCGACTAAGTTTATATGATGTTTTAGGACTTGATGGTATCTTTGGTTGAGGTCTCGGGGGCCTCGGGTGTGTTTCGGGGTGAGTTTTGAGCGAGTCCGGGTATTTCGGCACTCTAATATTGTTCTGACACTTTTGGGGGTGCGGACCGCACATTTTTTGGGTTCTGAGGCGAAGGAGAGGTGAGGACCGCAGCAGAAAAGTGCGGACCTCGGAGTAAGTAATTCTAACTCAGATTACTCCAAGTATGTGCATGGTAAGGAGGAACAACTCTTAGCATGTTCGAGCACGAACGTATATTTAAGTGGGTGAGATTGTAATGACCTGATCAGTCGTTTTGAGCATTAACGCTCCTTTCAACTATTTGAAATCTTGAATAACATTCTACGAGGTATTACGACTTGTGTGAATTGTCAGTTTTGGTTTTAAGGTATTTCGGAGTTAGCTTGGAAGAATAAATTTCATGTTGGAAGCTTAAGTTGAAATAGTTGACCAGATGTGGACTTCTGTGTAAACGAACCCGGAATAGAGTTTTGCTGATTCCAATAGCTTCGTATGGTGATTTTGGACTTAGGAGCGTGTCCGAAAACTTATTTGGAAGTCCGTAGTAGAATTTGGCTTGAAATGACTAAAATAGAAAGTTAAGTTTGGAAGTTTGACCGGGGAGTTGACTTTTTGATATCGTAGTCGGAATCCGATTCTAAAAATTTGAATGCCTCCGTTATGTCATTTATGACTTGTGTGCAAAATTTGAGGTCAATCGGACTTGATTTGATAGGTTCCGGCGTCGTTTGTAGAAATTTGAAGTTTCAAAGTTCATTAGGCTTGAATCTATGTTTGATTCATATTTTTAGTGTTGTTGGATGTGATTTGAAGACTCGACTAAGTTTATATGATGTTTTAGGACTTGATGGTATCTTTGGTTGAGGTCTCGGGGGCCTCGGGTGTGTTTCGGGGTGAGTTTTGAGCGAGTCCGGGTATTTCGGCACTCTGATATTGTTCTGACACTTTTGGGGGTGCGGACCGCACATTTTTGGGGTGGTGAGTCGAAGGAGAGGTGCGGACCGCAGCAGAAAAGTGCGGACCTCGGAGTAAGTGATTCTAACTCAGATTACCCCAGGTATGTGCATGGTAAGGAGGAACACTCTTAGCATGTTCGAGCACGAACGTATGTTTAAGTGGGTGAGATTGTAACGACCTGATCGGTCATTTTGAGCATTAACGCTCCTTTCAACTATTAGAAATCTTGAATAACTTCCTACGAGGTATTACGACTTGTGTGAATTGTCAGTTTTGGTTTTAAGGTATTTCGGAGTTAGCTTGGAAGAATAAATTTCATGTTGGAAGCTTAAGTTGAAATCGTTGACCAGATGTGGACTTATGTGTAAACGATCCCGGAATAGAGTTTTGCTGATTCCAATAGCTTCATATGGCGATTTTGGACTTAGGAACGTGTCCGAAAATTTATTTGGAAGTCCGCCGTAGAATTTGGCTTGAAATGGCTAAAATAGAAAGTTAAGTTTGCAAGTTTGACCGGGGAGTTGACTTTTTGATATCGTAGTCGGAATTCGATTCTAAAAATTTGAATGCCTCCGTTATGTCATTTATGACTTGTGTGCAAAATTTGAGGTCAATCGGACTTGATTTGACAGGTTCCGGCGTCGTTTGTAGAAATTTGAAGTTTCAAAGTTCATTAGGCTTGAATCTAAGCGTGATTCATATTTTTAGTGTTGTTGAATGTGATTTGAATACTCGACTAAGTTTATATGTTGTTTTAGGACTTGATGGTACCTTTGGTTGAGGTCTCGAGGGCCTCGGGTATGTTTCGGGGTGAGTTTTGAGCGAGCCCGGGCATTTCAGCACTCTAATATTGTTCTGGCACTTTTGGGGGTGCGGACCGCACATTTTTTAGGTTCTGAGGCGAAGGAGAGGTGAGGACCGCAGCAGAAAAGTGCGGACCTCGGAGTAAGTGATTCTAACTCAGATTACCCTAGGCGTGTACATGGTAAGGAGGAATAACTCTTAGCATGTTCGAGCACGAACGTATGTTTAAGTGGGTGAGATTGTAACGACCTGATCGGTCGTTTTGAGCATTAACGCTCCTTTCAACTATTTGAAATCTTGAATAACTTCCTACGAGGTATTACGACTTGTGTGAATTGTCAGTTTTGGTTTTAAGGTATTTCGGAGTTAGCTTGGAAGAATAAATTTCATGTTGGAAGCTTAAGTTGAAATAGTTGACCAGATGTGGACTTCTGTGTAAACGAACCCGGAATAGAGTTTTGCTGATTCCAATAGCTTCGTATGGTGATTTTGGACTTAGGAGCGTGTACGAAAACTTATTTGGAAGTCCGTAGTAGAATTCTGGCTTGAAATGACTAAAATAGAAAGTTAAGTTTGGAAGTTTGACCGGGGAGTTGACTTTTTGATATCGTAGTCGGAATCCGATTCTAAAAATTTGAATGCCTCCGTTATGTCATTTATGACTTGTGTGCAAAATTTGAGGTCAATCGGACTTGATTTGATAGGTTCCGGCGTCGTTTGTAGAAATTTGAAGTTTCAAAGTTCATTTGGCTTGAATCTATGTTTGATTCATATTTTTAGTGTTGTTGGATGTGATTTGAAGACTCGACTAAGTTTATATGATGTTTTAGGACTTGATGGTACCTTTGGTTGAGGTCTCGGGGGCCTCGGGTGTGTTTCGGGGTGAGTTTTGAGCGAGTCCGGGTATTTCGGCACTCTGATATTGTTCTGACACCTTTGGGGGTGCGGACCGCACATTTTTGGGGTGGTGAGTCGAAGGAGAGGTGCGGACCGCAGCAGAAAAGTGCGGACCTCGGAGTAAGTGATTCTAACTCAGATTACCCCAGGTATGTGCATGGTAAGGAGGAACAACTCTTAGCATGTTCGAGCACGAACGTATGTTTAAGTGGGTGAGATTGTAACGACCTGATCGGTCGTTTTGAGCATTAACGCTCCTTTCAACTATTAGAAATCTTGAATAACTTCCTACGAAGTATTATGACTTGTGTGAATTGTCAGTTTTGGTTTTAAGGTATTTCGGAGTTAGCTTGGAAGAATAAATTTCATGTTGGAAGCTTAAGTTGAAATCGTTGACCAGATGTGGACTTATGTGTAAACGATCCCGGAATAGAGTTTTGCTGATTCCAATAGCTTCATTTGGCGATTTTGGACTTAGGAACGTGTCCGAAAATTTATTTGGAAGTCCGCAGTAGAATTTGGCTTGAAATGGCTAAAATAGAAAGTTAAGTTTGCAAGTTTGACCGGGGAGTTGACTTTTTGATATCGTAGTCGGAATTCGATTCTAAAAATTTGAATGCCTCCGTTATGTCATTTATGAGTTGTGTGCAAAATTTGCGGTCAATCGTACTTGATTTGATAGGTTCCGGCGTCGTTTGTAGAAATTTGAAGTTTCAAAGTTCATTAGGCTTGAATCTATGCGTGATTCATATTTTTAGTATTGTTGAATGTGATTTGAATACTCGACTAAGTTTATATGATGTTTTAGGACTTGATGGTACCTTTGGTTGAGGTCTCGGGGGCCTCGGGTATGTTTCGGGGTGAGTTTTGAGCGAGCCCGGGCATTTCAGCACTCTAATATTGTTCTGGCAGTTTTGGGGGTGCGGACCGCACATTTTTTGGGTTCTGAGGCGAAGGAGAGGTGAGGACCGCAGCAGAAAAGTGCGGACCTCGGAGTAAGTAATTCTAACTCAGATTACCCCAGGTATGTGCATGGTAAGGAGGAACAACTCTTAGCATGTTCGAGCACGAACGTATGTTTAAGTGGGTGAGATTGTAACGACCTGATCGGTGGTTTTGAGCATTAACGCTCCTTTCAACTATTTGAAATCTTGAATAACTTCCTACGAGGTATTACGACTTGTGTGAATTGTCAGTTTTGTTTTTAAGGTATTTCGGAGTTAGCTTGGAAGAATAAATTTCATGTTGGAAGCTTAAGTTGAAATAGTTGACCAGATGTGGACTTCTGTGTAAACGAACCCGGAATAGAGTTTTGCTGATTCCAATAGCTTCGTATGGTGATTTTGGACTTAGGAGCGTGTCCGAAAACTTATTTGGAAGTCCGTAGTAGAATTTGGCTTGAAATGACTAAAATAGAAAGTTAAGTTTGGAAGTTTGACCGGGGAGTTGACTTTTTGATATCGTAGTCGGAATCCGATTCTAAAAATTTGAATGCCTCCGTTATGTCATTTATGACTTGTGTGCAAAATTTGAGGTCAATCGGACTTGATTTGATAGGTTCCGGCGTCGTTTGTAGAAATTTGAAGTTTCAAAGTTCATTAGGCTTGAATCTATGTGTGATTCATATTTTTAGTGTTGTTGGATGTGATTTGAAGACTCGACTAAGTTTATATGATGTTTTAGGACTTGATGGTACCTTTGGTTGAGGTCTCGGGGGCCTCGGGTGTGTTTCGGGGTGAGTTTTGAGCGAGTCCGGGCATTTCGGCACTCTAATATTGTTCTGGCACTTTTGGGGGTGCGGACCGCACATTTTTTGGGTGCTGAGGCGAAGGAGAGGTGAGGACCGCAGCAGAAAAGTGCGGACCTCGGAGTAAGTGATTCTAACTCAGATTACCCCAGGTATGTGCATGGTAAGGAGGAACACTCTTAGCATGTTCGAGCACGAACGTATGTTTAAGTGGGTGAGATTGTAACGACCTGATCGGTCGTTTTGAGCATTAACGCTCCTTTCAACTATTAGAAATCTTGAATAACTTCCTACGAGGTATTACGACTTGTGTGAATTGTCAGTTTTGGTTTTAAGGTATTTCGGAGTTAGCTTGGAAGAATAAATTTCATGTTGGAAGCTTAAGTTGAAATCGTTGACCAGATGTGGACTTATGTGTAAACGATCCCGGAATAGAGTTTTGCTGATTCCAATAGCTTCATATGGCGATTTTGGACTTAGGAACGTGTCCGAAAATTTATTTGGAAGTCCGCAGTAGAATTTGGCTTGAAATGGCTAAAATAGAAAGTTAAGTTTGCAAGTTTGACCGGGGAGTTGACTTTTTGATATCGTAGTCGGAATTCGATTCTAAAAATATGAATGCCTCCGTTATGTCATTTATGACTTGTGTGCAAAATTTGAGGTCAATCGTACTTGATTTGATAGGTTCCGGCGTCGTTTGTAGAAATTTAAAGTTTCAAAGTTCATTAGGCTTGAATCTATGTGTGATTCATATTTTTAGTGTTGTTGGATGTGATTTGAAGACTCGACTAAGTTTATATGAGGTTTTAGGACTTGATGGTACCTTTGGTTGAGGTCTCGGGGGCCTCGGGTGTGTTTCGGGGTGAGTTTTGAGCGAGTCCGGGTATTTCGGCCTAATATTGTTCTGGCAGTTTTGGGGGTGCGGACCGCACATTTTTTGGGTTCTGAGGCGAAGGAGAGGTGAGGACCGCAGCAGAAAAGTGCGGACCTCGGAGTAAGTAATTCTAACTCAGATTACCCCAGGTATGTGCATGGTAAGGAGGAACAACTCTTAGCATGTTCGAGCACGAACGTATGTTTAAGTGGGTGAGATTGTAACGACCTGATCGGTGGTTTTGAGCATTAACGCTCCTTTCAATTATTTGAAGTCTTGAATAACTTCCTACGAGGTATTACGACTTGTGTGAATTGTCAGTTTTGGTTTTAAGGTATTTCGGAGTTAGCTTGGAAAAATAAATTTCATGTTGGAAGCTTAAGTTGAATTAGTTGATCAGATGTGGACTTCTGTGTAAACGAACCCGGAATAGAGTTTTGTTGATTCCAATAGCTTCGTATGGTGATTTTGGACTTAGGAGCGTGTCCGAAAACTTATTTGGAAGTCCGTAGTAGAATTTGGCTTGAAATGACTAAAATAGAAAGTTAAGTTTGGAAGTTTGACCGGGAAGTTGACTTTTTGATATCGTAGTCGGAATCCGATTCTAAAAATTTGAATGCCTCCGTTATGTCATTTATGACTTGTGTGCAAAATTTGAGGTCAATCGTACTTGATTTGATAGGTTCCGGCGTCGTTTGTAGAAATTTAAAGTTTCAAAGTTCATTAGGCTTGAATCTATGTGTGATTCATATTTTTAGTGTTGTTGGATGTGATTTGAAGACTCGACTAAGTTTATATGATGTTTTAGGACTTGATGGTATCTTTGGTTGAGGTCTCGGGGGCCTCGGGTGTGTTTCGGGGTGAGTTTTGAGCGAGTCCGGGTATTTCGGCACTCTGATATTGTTCTGACACTTTTGGGGGTGCTGACCGCACATTTTTTGGGTTCTGAGGCGAAGGAGAGGTGAGGACCGCAGCAGAAAAGTGCGGACCTCGGAGTAAGTAATTCTAACTCAGATTACTCCAAGTATGTGCATGGTAAGGAGGAACAACTCTTAGCATGTTCGAGCACGAACGTATATTTAAGTGGGTGAGATTGTAATGACCTGATCAGTCGTTTTGAGCATTAACGCTCCTTTCAACTATTTGAAATCTTGAATAACATTCTACGAGGTATTACGACTTGTGTGAATTGTCAGTTTTGGTTTTAAGGTATTTCGGAGTTAGCTTGGAAGAATAAATTTCATGTTGGAAGGTTAAGTTGAAATAGTTGACCAGATGTGGACTTCTGTGTAAACGAACCCGGAATAGAGTTTTGCTGATTCCAATAGCTTCGTATGGTGATTTTGGACTTAGGAGCGTGTCCGAAAACTTATTTGGAAGTCCGTAGTAGAATTTGGCTTGAAATGACTAAAATAGAAAGCTAAGTTTGGAAGTTTGACCGGGGAGTTGACTTTTTGATATCGTAGTCGGAATCCGATTCTAAAAATTTGAATGCCTCCGTTATGTCATTTATGACTTGTGTGCAAAATTTGAGGTCAATCGGACTTGATTTGATAGGTTCCGGCATCGTTTGTAGAAATTTGAAGTTTCAAAGTTCATTAGGCTTGAATCTATGTTTGATTCATATTTTTAGTGTTGTTGGATGTGATTTGAAGACTCGACTAAGTTTATATGATGTTTTAGGACTTGATGGTATCTTTGGTTGAGGTCTCGGGGGCCTCGGGTGTGTTTCGGGGTGAGTTTTGAGCGAGTCCGGGTATTTCGGCACTCTAATATTGTTCTGGCACTTTTGGGGGTGCGGACCGCACATTTTTTGGGTGCTGAGGCGAAGGAGAGGTGAGGACCGCAGCAGAAAAGTGCGGACCTCGGAGTAAGTGATTCTAACTCAGATTACCCCAGGTATGTGCATGGTAAGGAGGAACAACTCTTAGCATGTTCGAGCACGAACGTATGTTTAAGTGGGTGAGATTGTAACGACCTGATCGGTCGTTTTGAGCATTAACGCTCCTTTCAACTATTAGAAATCTTGAATAACTTCCTACGAGGTATTACGACTTGTGTGAATTGTCAGTTTTGGTTTTAAGGTATTTCGGAGTTAGCTTGGAAGAATAAATTTCATGTTGGAAGCTTAAGTTGAAATCGTTGACCAGATGTGGACTTATGTGTAAACGATCCCGGAATAGAGTTTTGCTGATTCCAATAGCTTCATATGGCGATTTTGGACTTAGGAACGTGTCCGAAAATTTATTTGGAAGTCCGCAGTAGAATTTGGCTTGAAATGGCTAAAATAGAAAGTTAAGTTTGCAAGTTTGACCGGGGAGTTGACTTTTTGATATCGTAGTCGGAATTCGATTCTAAAAATATGAATGCCTCCGTTATGTCATTTATGACTTGTGTGCAAAATTTGAGGTCAATCGTACTTGATTTGATAGGTTCCGGCGTCGTTTGTAGAAATTTAAAGTTTCAAAGTTCATTAGGCTTGAATCTATGTGTGATTCATATTTTTAGTGTTGTTGGATGTGATTTGAAGACTCGACTAAGTTTATATGAGGTTTTAGGACTTGATGGTACCTTTGGTTGAGGTCTCGGGGGCCTCGGGTGTGTTTCGGGGTGAGTTTTGAGCGAGTCCGGGTATTTCGGCACTCTGATATTGTTCTAACACTTTTGGGGCTGCGGACCGCACATTTTTGGGGTGCTGAGGCGAAGGAGAGGTGAGGACCGCATCAGAAAAGTGCGGACCTCGGAGTAAGTGATTCTAACTCAGATTACCCTAGGTATGTGCATGGTAAGGAGGAACAACTATTAGCATGTTCAAGCACGAATGTATGTTTAAGTGGGTGAGATTGTAACGACCTGATCGGTCGTTTTGATCTTTAACGATCCTTTCAACTATTTGATGTCTTGAATAACTTCCTACGAGGTATTACGACTTGTGTGAATTGTCAGTTTTGTTTTTAAGGTATTTCGGAGTTAGCTTGAAAGAATAAATTTCATGTTGGAAGCTTAAGTTGAAATAGTTGGACTTATGTGTAAACGATCCCGGAATAGAGTTTTGCCGATTCCAATAGCTTCGTATGGCGATTTTGGACTTAGGAACGTGTCCGAAAACCTATTTGGAAGTCCGCAGTAGAATTTGGCTTGAAATGGCTAAAATAGAAAGTTAAGTTTGGAAGTTTGACCGGGGAGTTGACTTTTTGATATCGTAGTCGGAATCCAATTCTAAAAATTTGAATGCCTCCGTTATGTCATTTATGACTTGTGTGCAAAATTTGAGGTCAATCGGACTTGATTTGATAGGTTCCGGCGTCGTTTGTAGAAATTTGAAGTTTCAAAGTTCATTAGGCTTGAATCTATGCGTGATTTATATTTTTAGTGTTGTTGAATGTGATTTGAAGACTCGACTAAGTTTATATGATGTTTTAGGACTTGATGGTACCTTTGGCTGAGGTCTCGGGGGCCTCGGGTGTGTTTCGGGGTGAGTTTTGAGCGAGTCCGGGCATTTCGGCACTCTAATATTGTTCTGGCACTTTTGGGGGTGCGGACCGCACATTTTTTGGGTGCTGAGGCGAAGGAGAGGTGAGGACCACAGCAGAAAAGTGCGGCCCCCGGAGTAAGTGATTCTAACTCAGATTACCCTAGGTATGTGCATGGTAAGGAGGAACAACTCTTAGCATGTTCGAGCACGAACGTATGTTTAAGTGGGTGAGATTGTAACGACTTGATCGGTCGTTTTGAGAATCAACGCTCCTTTCAACTATTTGAAGTCTTGAATAACTTCCTACGAGGTATTACGACTTGTGTGAATTGTCAGTTTTGGTTTTAAGGTATTTCGGAGTTAGCTTGGAAGAAAAAATTTCATGTTGGAAGCTTAAGTTGAAATCGTTGACCAGATGTGGACTTATGTGTAAACGATCCCGGAATAGAGTTTTGCTGATTCCAATAGCTTCATATGGCGATTTTGGACTTAGGAACGTGTCCGAAAATTTATTTGGAAGTCCGCAGTAGAATTTGGCTTGAAATGGCTAAAATAGAAAGTTAAGTTTGCAAGTTTGACCGGGGAGTTGACTTTTTGATATCGTAGTCGGAATTCGATTCTAAAAATTTGAATGCCTCCGTTATGTCATTTATGACTTGTGTGCAAAATTTGAGGTCAATCGGACTTGATTTGACAGGTTCCGGCGTCGTTTGTAGAAATTTGAAGTTTCAAAGTTCATTAGGCTTGAATCTATGCGTGATTCATATTTTTAGTGTTGTTGAATGTGATTTGAATACTCGACTAAGTTTATATGATGTTTTAGGACTTGATGGTACCTTTGGCTGAGGTCTCGGGGGCCTCGGGTGTGTTTCGGGGTGAGTTTTGAGCGAGTCCGGGTATTTCGGCACTCTAATATTGTTCTGGCACTTTTGGGGCTGCGGACCGCACATTTTTGGGGTGCTGAGGCGAAGGAGAGGTGAGGACCGCATCAGAAAAGTGCGGACCTCGGAGTAAGTGATTCTAACTCAGATTACCCCAGGTATGTGTATGGTAAGGAGGAACAACTCTTAGCATGTTCGAGCACGAACGTATATTTAAGTGGGTGAGATTGTAACGACCTGATCGGTCGTTTTGAGCATTAACGCTCCTTTCAACTATTTGAAATCTTGAATAACTTCCTACGAGGTATTACGACTTGTGTGAATTGTCAGTTTTGGTTTTAAGGTATTTCGGAGTTAGCTTGGAAGAATAAATTTCATGTTGGAAGCTTAAGTTGAAATAGTTGACCAGATGTGGACTTCTGTGTAAACGAACCCGGAATAGAGTTTTGCTGATTCCAATAGCTTCGTATGGTGATTTTGGACTTAGGAGCGTGTACGAAAACTTATTTGGAAGTCCGTAGTAGAATTTGGCTTGAAATGACTAAAATAGAAAGTTAAGTTTGCAAGTTTGATCGGGGAGTTGACTTTTTGATATCGTAGTCGGAATTCGATTCTAAAAATTTGAATGTCTCCGTTATGTCATTTATGACTTGTGTGCAAAATTTGAGGTCAATCGGACTTGATTTGATAGGTTCCGGCGTCGTTTGTAGAAATTTGAAGTTTCAAAGTTCATTAGGCTTGAATCTATGTTTGATTCATATTTTTAGTGTTGTTGGATGTGATTTGAAGACTCGACTAAGTTTATATGATGTTTTAGGACTTGATGGTATCTTTGGTTGAGGTCTCGGGGGCCTCGGGTGTGTTTCGGGGTGAGTTTTGAGCGAGTCCGGGTATTTCGGCACTCTGATATTGTTCTGACACTTTTGGGGGTGCTGACCGCACATTTTTGGGGTGGTGAGTCGAAGGAGAGGTGCGGACCGCAGCAGAAAAGTGTCGACCTCGGAGTAAGTGATTCTAACTCAGATTACCCCAGGTATGTGCATGGTAAGGAGGAACAACTCTTAGCATGTTCGAGCACGAACGTATGTTTAAGTGGGTGAGATTGTAACGACCTGATCGGTCGTTTTGAGCATTAACGCTCCTTTCAACTATTAGAAATCTTGAATAACTTCCTACGAGGTATTACGACTTGTGTGAATTGTCAGTTTTGGTTTTAAGGTATTTCGGAGTTAGCTTGGAAGAATAAATTTCATGTTGGAAGCTTAAGTTGAAATCGTTGACCAGATGTGGACTTATGTGTAAACGATCCCGGAATAGAGTTTTGCTGATTCCAATAGCTTCATATGGCGATTTTGGACTTAGGAACGTGTCCGAAAATTTATTTGGAAGTCCGCAGTAGAATTTGGCTTGAAATGGCTAAAATAGAAAGTTAAGTTTGCAAGTTTGACCGGGGAGTTGACTTTTTGATATCGTAGTCGGAATTCGATTCTAAAAATTTGAATGCCTCCGTTATGTCATTTATGACTTGTGTGCAAAATTTGAGGTCAATCGGACTTGATTTGAAAGGTTCCGGCGTCGTTTGTAGAAATTTGAAGTTTCAAAGTTCATTAGGCTTGAATCTATGCGTGATTCATATTTTTAGTGTTGTTGGATGTGAGTTGAATACTCGACTAAGTTTATATGTTGTTTTAGGACTTGATGGTACCTTTGGTTGAGGTCTCGAGGGCCTCGGGTATGTTTCGGGGTGAGTTTTGAGCGAGCCCGGGCATTTCAGCACTCTAATATTGTTCTGGCACTTTTGGGGGTGCGGATCGCACATTTTTTGGGTGCTGAGGCGAAGGAGAGGTGCAGACCGCAGCAGAAAAGTGCGGACCTCGGAGTAAGTGATTCTAACTCAGATTACCCCAGGTATGTGCATGGTAAGGAGGAACAACTCTTAGCATGTTCGAGCACGAACGTATGTTTAAGTGGGTGAGATTGTAACGACCTGATCGGTGGTTTTGAGCATTAACGCTCCTTTCAACTATTTGAAGTCTTGAATAACTTCCTACGAGGTATTACGACTTGTGTGAATTGTCAGTTTTGTTTTTAAGGTATTTCGGAGTTAGCTTGGAAGAATAAATTTCATGTTGGAAGCTTAAGTTGAAATAGTTGACCGGATGTGGACTTCTGTGTAAACGAACCCGGAATAGAGTTTTGCTGATTCCAATAGCTTCATATGGTGATTTTGGACTTAGGAACGTGTCCGAAAATTTATTTGGAAGTCCGCAGTAGAATTCTGGCTTGAAATGACTAAAATAGAAAGTTAAGTTTGCAAGTTTGACCGGGGAGTTGACTTTTTGATATCGTAGTCGGAATCCGATTCTAAAAATTTGAATGCCTCCGTTATGTCATTTATGACTTGTGTGCAAAATTTGAGGTCAATCGGACTTGATTTGATAGGTTCCGGCGTCGTTTGTAGAAATTTGAAGTTTCAAAGTTCATTTGGCTTGAATCTATGTTTGATTCATATTTTTAGTGTTGTTGGATGTGATTTGAAGACTCGACTAAGTTTATATGATGTTTTAGGACTTGATGGTACCTTTGGTTGAGGTCTCGGGGGCCTCGGGTGCGTTTCGGGGTGAGTTTTGAGCGAGTCCGGGTATTTCGGCACTCTGATATTGTTCTAACACCTTTGGGGGTGCGGACCGCACATTTTTGGGGTGGTGAGTCGAAGGAGAGGTGCGGACCGCAGCAGAAAAGTGCGGACCTCGGAGTAAGTGATTCTAACTCAAATTACCCCAGGTATGTGCATGGTAAGGAGGAACAACTCTTAGCATGTTCGAGCACGAACGTATGTTTAAGTGGGTGAGATTGTAACGACCTGATCGGTCGTTTTGAGCATTAACGCTCCTTTCAACTATTTGAAATCTTGAATAACTTCCTACGAGGTATTACGACTTGTGTGAATTGTCAGTTTTGGTTTTAAGGTATTTCGGAGTTAGCTTGGAAGAATAAATTTCATGTTGGAAGCTTAAGTTGAAATCGTTGACCAGATGTGGACTTATGTGTAAACGATCCCGGAATAGAGTTTTGCTGATTCCAATAGCTTCATTTGGCGATTTTGGACTTAGGAACGTGTCCGAAAATTTATTTGGAAGTCCGCAGTAGAATTTGGCTTGAAATGGCTAAAATAGAAAGTTAAGTTTGCAAGTTTGACCGGGGAGTTGACTTTTTGATATCGTAGTCGGAATTCGATTCTAAAAATTTGAATGCCTCCGTTATGTCATTTATGACTTGTGTGCAAAATTTGAGGTCAATCGGACTTGATTTGACAGGTTCCGGCGTCGTTTGTAGAAATTTGAAGTTTCAAAGTTCATTAGGCTTGAATCTATGCGTGATTCATATTTTTAGTATTGTTGAATGTGATTTGAATACTCGACTAAGTTTATATGATGTTTTAGGACTTGATGGTACCTTTGGTTGAGGTCTCGAGGGCCTCGGGTATGTTTCGGGGTTAGTTTTGAGCGAGCCCGGGCATTTCAGCACTCTAATATTGTTCTGGCACTTTTGGGGGTGCGGACCGCACATTTTTTGGGTTCTGAGGCGAAGGAGAGGTGAGGACCGCAGCAGAAAAGTGCGGACCTCGGAGTAAGTGATTCTAACTCAGATTACCCCAGGTATGTGCATGGTAAGGAGGAACAACTCTTAGCATGTTCGAGCACGAACGTATGTTTAAGTGGGTGAGATTGTAACGACCTGATCGGTGGTTTTGAGCATTAACACTCCTTTCAACTATTTGAAATCTTGAATAACTTCCTACGAGGTATTACGACTTGTGTGAATTGTCAATTTTGGTTTTAAGGTATTTCGGAGTTAGCTTGGAAGAATAAATTTCATGTTGGAAGCTTAAGTTGAAATAGTTGACCAGATGTGGACTTCTGTGTAAACGAACCCGGAATAGAGTTTTGCTGATTCCAATAGCTTCGTATGGTGATTTTGGACTTAGGAGCGTGTCCGAAAACTTATTTGGAAGTCCGTAGTAGAATTTGGCTTGAAATGACTAAAATAGAAAGTTAAGTTTGGAAGTTTGACCGGGGAGTTGACTTTTTGATATCTTAGTCGGAATCCGATTCTAAAAATTTGAATGCCTCCGTTATGTCATTTATGACTTGTGTGCAAAATTTGAGGTCAATCGGACTTGATTTGATAGGTTCCGGCGTCGTTTGTAGATATTTGAAGTTTCAAAGTTCATTAGGCTTGAATCTATGTGTGATTCATATTTTTAGTGTTGTTGGATGTGATTTGAAGACTCGACTAAGTTTATATGATGTTTTAGGACTTGATGGTACCTTTGGTTGAGGTCTCGGGGGCCTCGGGTGTGTTTCGGGGTGAGTTTTGAGCGAGTCCGGGTATTTCGGCACTCTGATATTGTTCTGACACCTTTGGGGGTGCGGACCGCACATTTTTGGGGTGGTGAGTCGAAGGAGAGGTGCGGACCGCACATAAGAGTGTGGACCACAGCGAAAAGTGCGGACCTCAGAGGAGGAGTGCGGATCGCACAATTCTGTCTGCGGCCGAACTCCAGGGAGTTCTGCAGATTTGCCGGTCTAACTTCGGAAGCTTATATATTTTGATCTACAAGCAATTTGGAGATGATTCAAATTTAAAAGTTGTAGCCCTTCGTGTCTAGTTTCCAGAAAAGTAAAGAAGTTATCATTTGGATATCGGTAGAGAAAGTTATGGCTAACATACTGAAGCCTGGTAGTGGAGTCGATGTGAAGTGCGGACCGCACAATTGTTGTGCGACTGCAGGAGCTGGAATGTGAGGCCGCACTTGGAATTATGCGAACCGCACATGGTGAGTTCAGAGAATGTACTATATAACCAAGGCTTAGGTTATTATTCCATCATGTATATCGTTGTTTTCATCATGTAATCGGTATTTTGAGATGGAAATTTGGGGGATATCGTAGAAATTTCATAAAACAAATTTTTCTGATTTGAACACCGATTCGAAGTCGGATTTGAGTGAAATTAGTATGGTTGAACTCATAATTGTATGGGTTGTCGGATTTTGTGAGTTCCGCCGGATTCCGAGATGTGGCCCCCACGGGCGATTTTTGGAGTGTAATTTCGGATTTTTATGGAAAATTAGCATTTCCTTATCGAACTAATTCCAATAAATTTTATTGACTGAATTGAATTATTTATGGTTAGATTCGAGGTGTTTGGAGTCCAATTCACGAGGCAAAGGCATACCGAAATATTGAATTACACAGTTATGAATCCCCAAAATTTGGTATGATATAAATTGTTTGGAGGTGACACACACGATAGGTGACGAGCATGTAGACGTGCACAACAGAAATTGTGTCTTGAATAAATCCTGTGTAGTTTTAAAATTAATGAATCATGTTATTATCCGAATATTCTCCTCGTGTTAGGAAATTGAGCTGAGACTCTTATTAAAGATCATGTTTAGGCTATGTGCCAATATTTTGGGACCCATGGGGTCGTGTTGCTATTGAATTAATTATTTTAAATTGAAAATTCATACTCAGTCATATTCATGTCATTACATATCATATCTTAGTCTCTGTTGTTATTTATTGATACATCATATCATCATTTTCGGGCTATTTTTATGACATTGTGAGCCTATTAGAGAGAGACTGGAGAGATTGATGACTGAGTGAGGCCATGGGCCTGATTGTGAGGATAATTATGGGTTCGGGCTGCACGTCGCAGCAGGCCATATTGGCTTTATATGCTTTATTATTATATGGATCGGGGCTGCCCGCCTACAGCAAGACTTATATTCTTTATTATTATACGGATCGGGACTGCCCGCCTGTAGAATGCCATTTAGGCTTTATATAGCGCTTGGGCTGAAGGAGCCCCTCCGAGAGTCTGTAAACACCCGCAGTGAGCGCGGTTGATTTATAGCGCTTGGGCTGAAGGAGCCCCTCCGGAGTCTGCACACCCCCCCAGTGAGCGCGGTTCATTTATATTGAGGGATGGATCTACCCTGGGCATGGATCTTGCCCGAAGCATTTATATTGAGGGATGGATCTTCCCAGGACATGGATCTTGCCTGAAGTATTTATATTGTAATGAGTTTACCTGGACATGGATCTTGTCCGTATCATTTATATTTGGGGATAAATTACCCCAGGGCTGAATTAGCCTTATACGGTACTGAGTGACTGACTGTTAGTCGATGTGTATATATATACGAGTTGGAATACCCCTGAGTTGTATTCACCATAAACAGTACCGAGTGACCGGATGATTTGCGACCAGTATTTACATGAGGTCCTTCTTCTGAGATATCATATTCCTCATATCATACAGTATTGATCTATTTCACTTGTACTGAGTTTAACTGTTGAACTTGAAAGCATGCCTACATTTTTGTACCATTATTTATACTGGATTGTACCTACGGAGCTCGTCATTACTTTCAGCTAGAGGTTAGTCTTGTTACTTATTGAGTTGGTTGTACTCATACTACACTCTGCACCTCGTGTGCAGATCCAGGTGCTCTAAGATACGACGACTGTTAGAATTTAGAGATCTTTTCGTTGGAGACTAACAAGGTAGCTGCTTGAAGACCGCATACTTTATTCCTCTCCTGTTTAATTATTGTACTGTTCTATAATTTCACACAGTCATTTTTGTCCGTCATACTTTGTATTCATATTAGATGCTCATGTACTCAGTGACATCAGGTTTGGAAGTGTTATATTTGAAATTGTGAGTTTCTTCTGCTGAATTTAATTATTTTGTTCTCAAACATAAAAGATATAGGAGTTTATTGAGATTATCGGCTTGCCTAGTATTGAGATAGGCGCCATCACGACAGGTGAGATTTTGGGTCGTGACAAGTTGGTATCAGAGCTTTAGGTGACATAGGTCTCACGAGTCATGAGCTGGTTTAGTAGAGTCTTGCGGATCAGTACAAAGACGTATATACTTATCTTCGAGAGGCTATTAAACCCTTAGGAAAAAAATTCCCTTCTTGTATTCTATCGTGCGGAATTGATTCAGCTTGAAACATAACTCTTTGAATTCCTTCCACGCATTCGTGTGCGCATGTGAGCGCTCGGTATCAGCTGTGTATCGTCGGCTTGTGATTCCATGAACGATGTTTGAGATGTGTATTCTGTGTTTTGGTGATGGTCCAGTCTGGAAGACTTGAGGCTAGGTTTAGACCACAGCTTAGGCTCGGTAGCTTCAGTTATAACCTGTATATTTGGACTCATATGTCCGGTAATGTCCCTACGAGTGGAATTTGTGGCTCGATGAGCAGTGGAATGGCTTTGTGATGAGTATGATGTAACAGCGGGATGTGGTAAGACTATTTGAATGTGACGAGAAGTGTTTCCTTGAAATATAAAGGAAGGCCATTGGGTGCTTTAATTTCGTTTTGATGTGACATACAATATCGAGTGTGAATGTTTTGAAAGATCTTTCACGTTGTTAAATTTTGGGGCAAATTAAATTCTCGTGTCTGGTTAATGAGTTTGAACTTAGAAAGATTAAGTGATTTTATAGTAATTGTGACTGCGAAAGGGTATAACAAGATGCCAATTTGAGGCTAAGAAGGTGGGTTAATCTCCTACGGAGTAATCTATGTAGGTTTGTTCCTTATGATGTGATTAAAGACTTTCTTTTCTGCCAGCAGGGCGTATGTGTTGAGAGTTGAATTTGAATCTGGTTGACAAAGTTGACTTGAGTATTAAGAGAATGAATGCGAGATTGGCGGATGATTGAGGTATTTTATGGTTGGTGTGTCTTGAGCTTGAGAAGACTTTTCGTTGAACTGACTGCGGTATTAAGGTAGTAATAAAGTACGGAAATTGTGAGTTATCAAGTATTTTGATCTATGGCTTTGAGCCAAGTGGGAGAGCCTGTTATTTACAATTCAATTCATGGTTATGTGTCAAAATTTTATTTTGGTTTGAAGTATACTTGGGAATTAGTGATGACTTGCAGAGGTGGAGTTCGAGAATGACTTGAGTAAGGAAATTTCTTGATATAGGTAATTATGAGGTGGTAAGACTTTACAAATATTTTGGTGGCAATATTCTTAGGTTTTGGTGACCTACGTGGTTTGGTCGAATTAGAGGAATTTAGTTCTAATAGCTTGGTTATGTGCAGATGGATTTCAAAGTATTCTGGATAGTTTCTACCATGGTTTGAACCAGGTATGTAATTTGCTGGTAACTCAGAGTTGATAATGAGATTCTTGTGCTTATCACATGATGGCATAATAGATGTGTTGTGTTGTGCGGGATTAGGATTTACATGTATAAGGTGACAGTTCAGTCTTGAAGAGAAGGTAACGAATGTTGGACAGCATGGCCAGTTTCAGATGTTTCGATGAATGTTATAACTGCTCGATAATTCCTGAGAAGGGTGCACATTTCAAAAGGCACATTGTGTTCTGACTTTTGGATGTCATCGGTATTGTGATACTTACCTAGTTAATATACTACTGATATACAAGTTACTGATATGTGGCACGGAGGAATTATGGAAATATTCCTAGTGGGATGATCGTGCATAAAGGATGTGATAGCCATGCGAGTGCTGGAGTTGTGATCATTTACGATGGTTCATGTGTACTTATTTGATTGGTCATGTATGATATGCTTGGATTAGAGGCCTATGACTATGTCAGGTGGATTATATTATTGGCACGTGAGTTGCATGTGCAGATCCATGTACTGATATTTTTGGCACTTGAGTTGTCCGTGCGGGTCCAGATATTTATATTTTTGGCACGTGATTTGTTTGTGCGGGTCCAGATATTTATATTATTGGCACGTGAGTTCTCCGTGCGGGTCTAGATATTAATACTATAGCACATGAGTCGTCCGTGCGGGTGATGTTAATGTGAGCTCTAGAAGAGCTAGTCACTGTTTTAAATTTGTGTGTCTTGGTTCTACTATATATAATGAGCTTATGGCATTACAGTTGTGGTGGTGCTTGTTGAACTTGCAATATGGTTCTCTTCCTTGAGACATCTCCTATATTTGGGTACACGGATTGCACAGTGGTGGCTGGATTTATATTGATGTGGCGTGTCTGTGGGATAGTTGTGTTTAATAATATAAAGTGATTGGACCTAGAATGGGTACTATCATGCTTGATTATGGTATATTCAAGAGGATTATGGTTCTGGTTGGGGCGAGAGAGCTACATGGCTAGTTGATCTGATGAGTGGTTATGAGTTTTTGATTGTTTCTTTCATCATTGGCAGCGTACGAAAGTTTTGGAATGAGGTTCTATTGAATGTGGGATTTTATACTAGTACTTGGTTGTTTTTGAGTAGTTACTGTGATAAAAAATGGTGTTATGAGTATGCGAGTTGTGTAGTATGTTATGCGATTGTATCTGAGGTTATGGCTATGGCTTGATACAGCTTGTTCAGACTTATACGGTGTGTGAGATTTAGATCTTGGAAAGAATTCTGGGTGTTAGAAATTGGGCTCCAAGTTTTGATCTAAGGTTAATTAATGATTTTCAGTTGTGATATGTTGTCAGGCCTATATAGAATAGGGTGACGTGGGATCACCCCAGGTATGTGCATGGTAAGGAGGAACAACTCTTGGAACGTTCGAGAACAAACGTATGTTTAAGTGGGTGAGATTGTAACGACCCGACAGGTCGTTTTGAGCATTAACGCTCCTTTCAAATATTTGAAGTTTTGAATAACTTCCTACGAGGTATTATGACTTGTGTAAATTGTCGATTTTGGTTTTAAGATATTTCAGAGTTAGATTGGAAGAATAAATTTCATGTTGGAAGCTTAAGTTAAAATAGTTGAGCGGATGTGGACTTATGTGTAAACGACCCCGGAATAGAGTTTTGCTGATTCCAATAGCTCCGTATGGTAATTTTGGACTTAGGAGCTTGTCCAAAAAATTATTTGGAAGTCCGTAGTAGAATTTGGCTTTAAATGGCTAAAATAAAAAGTTAAGTTTGGAAGCTTGACCGGGGAGTTGACTTTTTGATATCGTAGTCGAAATCCAATTCTAAAAATTTTAATGCCTCCGTTATGTCATTTATGACTTGTATGCAAAATTTGAGGTCAATCGGACTTGATTTGATAGGTTCCGGCGTCATTTGTAGAAATTTGAAGTTTCAAAGTTCATTAGGCTTGAATCTATGTGTGATTCGTGTTTTTAGTGTTGTTGGATGTGATTTGAAGACTCGACTAAGTTTATATGGTATTTTAGGACTTGATGGTACCTTTGGTTGAGGTCCAGGGGGCCTCGGGTGTGTTTCAGGGTGAGTTTTGAGCAAGTCCGGGCATTTCAGCACTCTAATATTGTTCTGGCACTTTTGGGGGTGCGGACCGCACATTTTGGGGTGCTGAGGCGAAGGAGAGGTGCGGAACACACATAAGAGTGCGGACCGCAGTAGAAAAGTGCGGACCTCAGAGGAGGAGTGCGGACCGCACTATTCTGTCTGCGGCCGAACTCCAGGGAGTTCTGCAGATTCGCTGGTCCGATTTCAGAAATTTATATCCTTTGATATACAAGGAATTTGGAGATGATTCAAAAATGAAAGTTGTAGCCCTTCGTGTCTAGTTTCCATAAAGGTAAAGAATTCATTATTTGGACATCGGTAGAGAACGTTATGGCTAATTTACTTAAGCCTAATAGTGGAGAGGCTGCAAAGTGCGGACAACATAATTTTTGTG